>NC_084623.1:60819227-60846727 GCF_033978795.1 Nerophis ophidion | reverse complement strand
GGAGATGATGTCTCACTCCTCTCTCTTTCCTCTGACACTTGAAATAAAGGAGATGATGTCTCACTCCTCTCTCTTTCCTCTGACACTTGAAATAAAGGAGGTGATGTCTCACTCCTCTCTCACTCCTCTGACACTTGAAATAAAGGAGATGATGTCTCACTCCTCTCTCTGTCCTCTGACACTTGAAATAAAGGAGATGATGTCTCACTCCTCTCTCTTTCTTCTGACACTTGAAAAACAGAAGGTGATGTCTCACTCCTCTCTCTTTCCTCTGACACTTGAAATACAGGAGGTGATGTCTCACTCCTCTCTCTTTCCTCTGACACTTGAAATAAAGGAGATGATGTCTCACTCCTCTCTCTTTCCTCTGACACTTGAAATAAAGGAGATGATGTCTCACTCCTCTCTCTTTCCTCTGACACTTGAAATAAAGGAGATGATGTCTCACTCCTCTCTCTTTCCTCTGACACTTGAAATAAAGGAGATGATGTCTCACTCCTCTCTCTTTCCTCTGACACTTGAAATAAAGGAGATGATGTCTCACTCCTCTCTCACTCCTCTGACACTTGAAATAAAGGAGATGATGTCTCACTCCTCTCTCTTTCCTCTGACATTTGAAATACAGGAGATGATGTCTCACTCCTCTCTCTTTCCTCTGACATTTGAAATACAGGAGATGATGTCTCACTCCTCTCTCTTTCATCTGACACTTGAAATAAAGGAGGTGATGTCTCACTCCTCTCTCTGTCCTCTGACACTTGAAATAAAGGAGATGATGTCTCACTCCTCTCTCTGTCCTCTGACACTTGAAATACAGAAGGTGATGTCTCACTCCTCTCTCTGTCCTCTGACACTTGAAATAAAGGAGATGATGTCTCACTCCTCTCTCTTTCCTCTGACACTTGAAATAAAGGAGATGATGTCTCACTCCTCTCTCTTTCCTCTGACACTTGAAATACAGAAGGTGATGTCTCACTCCTCTCTCACTCCTCTGACACTTGAAATACAGGAGATGATGTCTCACTCCTCTCTCTTTCCTCTGACACTTGAAATACAGAAGGTGATGTCTCACTCCTCTCTCACTCCTCTGACACTTGAAATACAGGAGATGATGTCTCACTCCTCTCTCTTTCCTCTGACACTTGAAATAAAGGAGGTGATGTCTCACTCCTCTCTCTTTCCTCTGACACTTGAAATACAGAAGGTGATGTCTCACTCCTCTCTCTGTCCTCTGACACTTGAAATAAAGGAGGTGATGTCTCACTCCTCTCTCTGTCCTCTGACACTTGAAATAAAGGAGGTGATGTCTCACTCCTCTCTCTTTCCTCTGACACTTGAAATACAGGAGGTGATGTCTCACTCCTCTCTCTGTCCTCTGACACTTGAAATACAGAAGGTGATGTCTCACTCCTCTCTCTGTCCTCTGACACTTGAAATAAAGGAGGTGATGTCTCACTCCTCTCTCTGTCCTCTGACACTTGAAATAAAGGAGGTGATGTCTCACTCCTCTCTCTGTCCTCTGACACTTGAAATAAAGGAGGTGATGTCTCACTCCTCTCTCTGTCCTCTGACACTTGAAATACAGGAGGTGATGTCTCACTCCTCTCTCTGTCCTCTGACACTTGAAATAAAGGAGGTGATGTCTCACTCCTCTCTCTGTCCTCTGACACTTGAAATAAAGGAGATGATGTCTCACTCCTCTCTCTGTCCTCTGACACTTGAAATACAGGAGGTGATGTCTCACTCCTCTCTCACTCCTCTGACACTTGAAATAAAGGAGATGATGTCTCACTCCTCTCTCTGTCCTCTGACACTTGAAATAAAGGAGATGATGTCTCACTCCTCTCTCTTTCCTCTGACATTTGAAATACAGGAGATGATGTCTCACTCCTCTCTCTTTCCTCTGACATTTGAAATACAGGAGATGATGTCTCACTCCTCTCTCTTTCATCTGACACTTGAAATAAAGGAGGTGATGTCTCACTCCTCTCTCTGTCCTCTGACACTTGAAATAAAGGAGATGATGTCTCACTCCTCTCTCTGTCCTCTGACACTTGAAATACAGAAGGTGATGTCTCACTCCTCTCTCTGTCCTCTGACACTTGAAATAAAGGAGATGATGTCTCACTCCTCTCTCTTTCCTCTGACACTTGAAATAAAGGAGATGATGTCTCACTCCTCTCTCTTTCCTCTGACACTTGAAATACAGAAGGTGATGTCTCACTCCTCTCTCACTCCTCTGACACTTGAAATACAGGAGATGATGTCTCACTCCTCTCTCTTTCCTCTGACACTTGAAATACAGAAGGTGATGTCTCACTCCTCTCTCACTCCTCTGACACTTGAAATACAGGAGATGATGTCTCACTCCTCTCTCTTTCCTCTGACACTTGAAATAAAGGAGGTGATGTCTCACTCCTCTCTCTTTCCTCTGACACTTGAAATACAGAAGGTGATGTCTCACTCCTCTCTCTGTCCTCTGACACTTGAAATAAAGGAGGTGATGTCTCACTCCTCTCTCTGTCCTCTGACACTTGAAATAAAGGAGGTGATGTCTCACTCCTCTCTCTTTCCTCTGACACTTGAAATACAGGAGGTGATGTCTCACTCCTCTCTCTGTCCTCTGACACTTGAAATACAGAAGGTGATGTCTCACTCCTCTCTCTGTCCTCTGACACTTGAAATAAAGGAGGTGATGTCTCACTCCTCTCTCTGTCCTCTGACACTTGAAATAAAGGAGGTGATGTCTCACTCCTCTCTCTGTCCTCTGACACTTGAAATAAAGGAGGTGATGTCTCACTCCTCTCTCTGTCCTCTGACACTTGAAATACAGGAGGTGATGTCTCACTCCTCTCTCTGTCCTCTGACACTTGAAATAAAGGAGGTGATGTCTCACTCCTCTCTCTGTCCTCTGACACTTGAAATAAAGGAGATGATGTCTCACTCCTCTCTCTGTCCTCTGACACTTGAAATACAGGAGGTGATGTCTCACTCCTCTCTCACTCCTCTGACACTTGAAATAAAGGAGATGATGTCTCACTCCTCTCTCTGTCCTCTGACACTTGAAATAAAGGAGATGATGTCTCACTCCTCTCTCTGTCCTCTGACACTTGAAATACAGGAGGTGATGTCTCACTCCTCTCTCTGTCCTCTGACACTTGAAATAAAGGAGATGATGTCTCACTCCTCTCTCTGTCCTCTGACACTTGAAATAAAGGAGATGATGTCTCACTCCTCTCTCTGTCCTCTGACACTTGAAATAAAGGAGATGATGTCTCACTCCTCTCTGCTTGCCGTGACCTCCCACATATGAAGGCCTCTTACATGAGGAAGTGAGGAGGAGACTTGCTGGCCTGAGTCTGACCTCCAAGATGTGAAGACCTCTTACTTTCTCTCAGCCTGCAGGCAACTTCAACACATCCCAGCTGTTGGATTCCAGCAGCATGTCCACTTCTTCTTCTTCTTCTTCTTCTTCTTCTTCTCCCACAACACTCCTCAATTGTCTTCTCCTCCACCATCTGCTCACTTCTCACTTCTTCTTCCTCCTCAGCAAGACAAGAACAATTTCATGAATTGATGAAGGTGGACCCCGACTTAAACAAGTTGAACAACTTATTGGGGTGTTACCATTTAGTGCTCAATTGTACCCAATATGTACTGTACTGTGCAATCTACTAATAAAAGTATTAATCAATCAATCAATCAATCAATTCTTCATCTGAGCGACTGCTGTGACTCCCAACTCTCATCAAGACTCAGGAACAACAAGGTCTAACAATATATCAACTGTTTATCAACAATATATCAATCACTAATTAACAATGTATCAACTATTTATTATCATACTGTGGAGGGGCGTGGTCAACAGGTCCCCTGTGGGCGGGGCATGTGTAGGAGCCACCTGTGAAGCAAAGACAGGTGAGGGGATTTCTCAGCTGGAAGGAGTTGTCTGATCACCTGTCTCTTTATCAGGAGTGCCAGAGACCATGAGGAGGTCGAAAGACCGAGCGAAGAAGACACGAAGACACGGAGGACTGCAACTTAACTATTGGCCAAATTGATGTTAAAACCAAAAAGCATTTTCAGTTGTGTTAAAAATCAGGTGTGCCAAAATTAAGGAAGGGAAAAATAAACTCTGTGTCAATCTATTGTGGTGCTGTCACGTGGTCCTGGAGAACCCAGTCAGCAAGACTTCCACACATACTGTCACCTCACACCTCATACGTCACATACTGTCACCTCATACGTCACATACTGTCACCTCACACGTCACATACTGTCACCTCATACGTCACATACTGTCACCTCATACGTCACATACTGTCACCTCATACGTCACATACTGTCACCTCATACCTCACATACTGTCACCTCACACGTCACATACTGTCACCTCATACCTCACACGTCACATACTGTCACCTCACACCTCACATACTGTCACCTCATACGTCACATACTGTCACCTCATACCTCACACGTCACATACTGTCACCTCATACGTCACATACTGTCACCTCATACGTCACATACTGTCACCTCACACCTCACATACTGTCACCTCACACCTCACATACTGTCACCTCATACCTCACACGTCACATACTGTCACCTCATACGTCACATACTGTCACCTCATACGTCACATACTGTCACCTCATACATCACATACTGTCACCTCATACGTCACATACTGTCACCTCATACGTCACATACTGTCACCTCATACGTCACATACTGTCACCTCATACGTCACATACTGTCACCACACACGTCACATACTGTCACCACACACGTCACATACTGTCACCTCACACGTCACATACTGTCACCTCATACGTCACATACTGTCACCTCACACCTCACATACTGTCACCTCATACGTCACATACTGTCACCTCATACGTCACATACTGTCACCTCACACCTCACATACTGTCACCTCATACGTCACATACTGTCACCTCATACGTCACATACTGTCACCTCATACGTCACATACTGTCACCTCATACGTCACATACTGTCACCTCATACGTCACATACTGTCACCTCACACCTCACATACTGTCACCTCATACGTCACATACTGTCACCTCATACGTCACATACTGTCACCTCATACGTCACATACTGTCACCTCATACGTCACATACTGTCACCTCATACGTCACATACTGTCACCTCATACGTCACATACTGTCACCTCATACGTCACATACTGTCACCTCATACGTCACATACTGTCACCTCATACGTCACATACTGTCACCACACACGTCACATACTGTCACCTCACACGTCACATACTGTCACCTCATACGTCACATACTGTCACCTCACACCTCACATACTGTCACCTCATACGTCACATACTGTCACCTCACACGTCACATACTGTCACCTCATACGTCACATACTGTCACCTCACACGTCACATACTGTCACCTCATACCTCACACGTCACATACTGTCACCTCACACCTCACACGTCACATACTGTCACCTCATACGTCACATACTGTCACCTCACACGTCACATACTGTCACCTCACACCTCACACGTCACATACTGTCACCTCACACCTCACACGTCACATACTGTCACCTCATACGTCACATACTGTCACCTCACACGTCACATACTGTCACCTCACACGTCACATACTGTCACCTCATACCTCACATACTGTCACCTCATACGTCACATACTGTCACCTCATACGTCACATACTGTCACCTCATACCTCACATACTGTCACCTCATACGTCACATACTGTCACCTCACACCTCACATACTGTCACCTCATACGTCACATACTGTCACCTCACACCTCACACGTCACATACTGTCACCTCATACGTCACATACTGTCACCTCATACGTCACATACTGTCACCTCACACGTCACATACTGTCACCTCATACGTCACATACTGTCACCTCATACGTCACATACTGTCACCTCATACGTCACATACTGTCACCTCACACGTCACATACTGTCACCTCACACGTCACATACTGTCACCTCACACCTCACACGTCACATACTGTCACCTCACACCTCACACGTCACATACTGTCACCTCATACGTCACATACTGTCACCTCACACGTCACATACTGTCACCTCATACGTCACATACTGTCACCTCATACGTCACATACTGTCACCTCACACGTCACATACTGTCACCTCACACGTCACATACTGTCACCTCACACGTCACATACTGTCACCTCACACGTCACATACTGTCACCTCACACGTCACATACTGTCACCTCATACGTCACATACTGTCACCTCATACGTCACATACTGTCACCTCATACGTCACATACTGTCACCTCACACGTCACATACTGTCACCTCACACGTCACATACTGTCACCTCATACGTCACATACTGTCACCTCACACGTCACATACTGTCACCTCACACGTCACATACTGTCACCTCATACGTCACATACTGTCACCTCATACGTCACATACTGTCACCTCATACGTCACATACTGTCACCTCACACGTCACATACTGTCACCTCACACGTCACATACTGTCACCTCACACGTCACATACTGTCACCTCACACGTCACATACTGTCACCTCACACGTCACATACTGTCACCTCACACGTCACATACTGTCACCTCATACGTCACATACTGTCACCTCATACGTCACATACTGTCACCTCATACGTCACATACTGTCACCTCACACGTCACATACTGTCAACTCACACGTCACCTCACACGTCACATACTGTCACCTCACACGTCACATACTGTCACCTCACACGTCACATACTGTCACCTCACACGTCACATACTGTCACCTCATACGTCACATACTGTCACCTCACACGTCACATACTGTCACCTCACACGTCACATACTGTCACCTCACACGTCACATACTGTCACCTCATACGTCACATACTGTCACCTCACACGTCACATACTGTCACCTCATACGTCACATATTGTCACCTCACACGTCACATACTGTCACCTCATACGTCACATACTGTCACCTCATACGTCACATACTGTCACCTCACACGTCACATACTGTCACCTCATACATCACATACTGTCACCTCATACGTCACATACTGTCACCTCACACGTCACATACTGTCACCTCATACGTCACATACTGTCACCTCATACGTCACATACTGTCACCTCATACGTCACATACTGTCACCTCATACGTCACATACTGTCACCTCATACGTCACATACTGTCACCTCATACGTCACATACTGTCACATAGTGTTATGTCCTAGCAGAGCAGAGAGGTAACAGACTGGGTAACGTTAGCTGTGATGCTAGCGACGCCGTGCAAGTGGTAATACGAGAGAAAGAAGGTGCGAATGAAGGAAAAATGAATTCCCAATAAAAACAGCAGGGGGTCCATCGTTTAGCTTCAAGCGGGAAAATGCCGAATAGAAAACTTTCATTTGTCAAGTGTGGGGTACAAGTGTTGCTACCAAAAGTAGCATCACTGCTAATATGTAGCATCATTTGAAAAGTCACCTGCTAATAACTTTAATAAATATGAATTGACTTAGTTGTGATTTCCTTCTCTGCATGAAAGTTTCAAATGTGCATATATGAATGCAGTATGAAGAAGAATGTTTGAATGTAGACACATAGAATCATCTTACTGCTGTCATTATATGTATCAAGTCTTCATTCAAGGCTAAGGCAAAATATTGTAATATATATCGTATATCGCGATATGGCATAAAAATATCGAGATATTAAAAAAAGGCCATATTGCCCAGTCCTAATGTCCATCCTATTTACATGTACTTATATAGTTATGTTATTTAGATGTTGCATATCTTTTGTATTTATCTTTTTAGATTTACTTATTGTATGTATCTTGTTTCTATTTACTTAATTTATTTAGCAATCTGGAGGACCTGTTAAAAAGGTTCTAAAACCCATACATGCATATATAAATACATATATATATATACACACATATGTACATAAATATACATACATACATACATTACATACATACATACAAATACACACATATATACATACATACATATATATATACACATAAATACATATATATATCTATATATACATACTCACATATATACACACATACTGTACATACATATATACATACATGATACACACACGTATACATACATACATATATATATATACATACATATATATATATATATATATATATATATATATATATATATATATATATATATATATATATATATACATATATATATATATATATATAATCTGGCTTATCATAAGGTCAAAGAAAAGGAGACACAAACTAGTCTGTTGCTCGCCTTTCAGTCCAAACAAAGTACGATTACGTTTCTGTAAACACAAATCCAGCACGAGGCCCAAGAAAGTGGCGAGTGTCAGCACTTTGATGAAGAAGGTGAGAAGCACGACTGCATTGAAGCCAGTTATTATTAACATTGATCAAAGGGTTAAAAAAGAATGCTGCTAATCCTTTGACCAGGAAACAGAGATAAAGACAGACTGAGCTTTTATCTGCACACAGGAGATTGACCTCATTAGAAGCACACACACACACACACACACACACACACACACACACACACACACACACACACACACACACACATAGTGTCTCAGAGAATGAAGGTGTGAAATATTCCAACAGGCGTCCATCAAACAATTCAGATGTTAATTAATATTTGAACTCATCTAAGACACTAATTAATGCTCATTATTGTAATTAGTAAGGTGTTTTAATGCAGCATATTTGTATTGTACTTTGTGTGTCTATCTACTCTCCTCTACTTCAATAAGTACAATACTGCAGTGCTGCCATATTGTACACACAAGTACTGCAGTATTGTACAGTGAAGTATTGCAGTATTGTAGAGGGAGGTGGAGCAGCTGCATCCACAGAGCGTAGAAAGAGAGTGGGGGCCACAAAGGGGCCCCTGAGCCACACTTAGCAGAGCAGAGCAGAGCGGGCCCGAGGGCATAAATCAGAGCATGAAGCCAAAGAGAGTGTGCTTGAAAAGGCAAATAGAAGAAGAGTTGTTTTCCGCCGTGTTGAACTTTGCTGTCCTCAGACTGCAGTCCCAGTGATGGCAGGCCAGATGAAAGATGGATGTGGGCTTGGGGGGGTGGTGTTGTTGGGTGGTGTGCAGGTGCCAAGTCAGGATGTACATCCTTTGTGCCCATGCAATATTCACCACTCATACAACTTGCAGCAGCCAGGTGACTTCCACGCCGCCTGCAGCCAAAGACGCCGCCCTGCGCTCACGGCCGGATGATGATGATGATGATGATGATGATGCAATCGCACGTTTACAAGCGCCACGGAACAGCTCCACCCAACTTGACTCTTCACAGGTCATACAAACATAACTCTTCTTAACCCATTTTAAAATCACTTTTCCAAGGTTGTACAAAAATAACTATTTTTACTTCATATTGAAATAACTCTTCACAGGTCATGCAAAAATAACTCTTCAGGTTGTACAAAAATAACTCTTTTTACTTCATATTCAAATAACTCTTCACAGGTCATGCAAAAATAACTCTTCAGGTTGTACAAAAATAACTCTTTTTACTTCATATTCAAATAACTCTTCACAGGTCATGCAAAAATAACTCTTCAGGTTGTACAAAAATAACTCTTTTTACTTCATATTGAAATAACTCTTCACAGGTCATGCAAAAATAACTCTTCAGGTTGTACAAAAATAACTCTTTTTAGTTCATATTCAAATAACTCTTCACAGGTCATGCAAAAATAACTCTTCAGGTTGTACAAAAATAACTCTTTTTACTTCATATTGAAATAACTCTTCACAGGTCATGCAAAAATAACTCTTCAGGTTGTGCAAAAATAACTCTTTTCACTTCATATTGAGATAACTCTTCACAGGTCATGCAAAAATAGCTCTTCGGGTTGTACAAAAATAACTCTTTTTACTTCATATTGAAATAACTCTCCACGGGTCATGCAAAAATAACTCTTCAGGTTGTACAAAAACAACTCTTTTTACTTCATATTGAAATAACTCTTCACAGGTCATGCAAAAATAACTCTTCAGGTTGTACAAAAATAACTCTTTTTACTTCATATTGAAATAACTCTTCACAGGTCATGCAAAAATAACTCTTCGGGTTGTGCAAAAATAACTCTTTTCACTTCATATTGAGATAACTCTTCACAGGTCATGCAAAAATAGCTCTTCGGGTTGTACAAAAATAACTCTTTTTACTTCATATTGAAATAACTCTTCACAGGTCATGCAAAAATAACTCTTCAGGTTGTACAAAAATAACTCTTTTTACTTGATATTGAAATAACTCTTCACAGGTCATGCAAAAATAACTCTTCAGGTTGTACAAAAATAACTCTTTTTACTTCATATTGAAATAACTCTTCACAGGTCATGCAAAAATAACTCTTCAGGTTGTACAAAAATAATTATTTTTACTTCATATTGAAATAACTCTTCACAGGTCATGCAAAAATAACTCTTCGGGTTGTGCAAAAATAACTCTTTTCACTTCATATTGAGATAACTCTTCACAGGTCATGCAAAAATAGCTCTTCGGGTTGTACAAAAATAACTCTTTTTACCTCATATTGAAATAACTCTTCACAGGTCATGCAAAAATAACTCTTCAGGTTGTACAAAAATAACTCTTTTCACTTCATATTGAGATAACTCTGCACAGGTCATGCAAAAATAACAATTCTTAGTTAATGTTAAAATAACTCTTCACGGGTCACACATACATAACTCTTTGCAGGTCGTACAAAAATAGCAATTTTTAGTCCATATTAAAATAAGTCTTTACAGTCCATTTAAACATAACTCTTCAGGTCGTACAAAAATAACTATATTTAGTCCATATTGAAATAAGTCTTTACAGGTCATACAAAAATAACTATTTTTACTTAATATTGAAATAACTCATTTTACTTCATATTGAAATAACTCTTCACAGGTCATGCAAAAATAACAATTCTTAGTTAATATTAAAAAAACTCTTCACGGGTCACACTAACATAACTCTTCAGGGTCGTACAAAAATAACAATTTTTAGTCCATATTAAAGTAAGTCTTTACAGGTCATACAAACATAACTCTTCAGGTTGTACAAAAATAACTATTTTTAGTTCATTTTAAAATAACTCTTTACAGGTCACACAAACATAACTCTTCACCGGTCGTACTAAAATAACTATTCTTAGTTCATAATAAAATAACTCTTCACAAGTCATGCAAAAATAACTCTTCTTAGTTCATACTAAAATAACTCTTCACATGTCATACGAACATAACTGTTCACAGGTCATGCAAAAATAGCTCTTCTGAATTTAAATTAAAACAACTTTTACAGGTGATGCAAAAAATAACTTCACAGATTGTACAAAAACAACGCTTTTTGTTCATATTAAAATAACTCTGCACAAATCATGCAAAAATAACTCTTCTGAGTTCATATTAAAATAACTTCACAGGTCGTGCAAACATAACTCTTCAAAGGTCAAACAACATAACTCTCCACAGGTCGTACAAAAATAACTCTTCTTAGCTCATATTAAAATAACGCTTCAGAGATTGTACAAAAACAACTCTTCTGAGTTCATATTAAAATAACTTCACAGGTCGTACAAACATAACTCTTCAAAGGTCAAACAACATAACTCTTCACAGGTCGTACAAAAATAACTCTTCTTAGCTCATATTAAAATAACGCTTCAGAGATTGTACAAAAACAACTCTTCTGAGTTCATATTAAAATAACTTCACAGGTCGTACAAACATAACTCTTCACAAGTCGTACAGACATAACTCTTCACAGGTCGTACAAAAATAACTCTTCTTAGCTCATATTAAAATAATGCTTCACAGGTTGTACAAAAACAACTCTTCTGAGTTCATATTAAAATATCTCTTTACAGGTCGTACAAACATAACTCTTCAAAAGTCAAACAAACATAACTCTTCACAGGTCGTACAAAAATAACTCTTCTTAGTTCATATTGATATAACGCTTCACATGTTGTACAAAAACAACTTTTCTGAGTTCATATTAAAACAACTTTCACAGGTCATGCAAAAATAACTTCACAGATTGTACAAAATAACTCTTCTTAGTTGCTATTAATATAACTCTTCACAGGTAATACACAAATAACACTTTTTGTTCATATTGAAATAACTCTTCACAAGTCATGCAAAAGTAACGCTTCTTAGTTCATATTAAAATAACTCTTCACAGTTCATACAAAATTAGCATCCTAGTTTATACAAAAAAATCCCTCTTCCTGGAACATACACAAGTAACTCTTCCTTGTTCATGTCAAAAATAGCTTGTCCTAGTTGACATAAAATAACTTCACAATTCATACAAAAATGGCTCTTCACAGGTCATACAAAATAACTCTTCCTGGTTGATATAAAAATAACCCCACTATTCATACAAACATAACTCTTTGCAGTTTGTATAAAATAACTCTTCCTGGTACATACTGTAGCAAATTAACTCTTCCTGGTTTATATAGAAATGACTCTTCACCATCTATACAAAAAATAATTATTCTTGGTTTATATAAATAACTCTTCACAATATATACCAAAATAACTACATCCAATTTATGTTAAAACAACTATTTCTGGTACATACTGTACGAAATTAACAATAACTCTTCTTAGATGTAGAAAAGTAACTTACTCACTTCCCAGCTGAAATAACTCTCACATTTTATACAAATTAACTCTTGTTAATTCACACCAAAATAAGTCTTCATAGTTGAGAGAACAGTTGCTAGTTGTGAGAATGAATGGGTGAATGTGACGCATGTACTGTAATGTAAAGCACTATTCACCAGACATACATGTGAGGTATGTACTGTAGTGTAAAGCACTATTCGCCAGACATACATGTGATGTATGTACAGTAGTGTAAAGCACTATTCACCAGACATACATGTGAGGTATGTACAGTAGTGTAAAGCACTATTCACCAGACATACATGTGAGGTATGTACAGTAATGTAAAGCACTATTCACCAGACATACATGTGAGGTATGTACTGTAATGTAAAGCACTATTCACCAGACATACATGTGAGGTATGTACT
Source organism: Nerophis ophidion (assembly GCF_033978795.1). Lineage (NCBI taxonomy): Eukaryota > Metazoa > Chordata > Actinopteri > Syngnathiformes > Syngnathidae > Nerophis > Nerophis ophidion. Next base: position 60,833,564 of record NC_084623.1, on the reverse strand, counting down.
GTAGTGTAAAGCACTATTCACCAGACATACATGTGAGGTATGTACTGTAGTGTAAAGCACTATTCACCAGACATACATGTGAGGTATGTACTGTAATGTAAAGCACTATTCACCAGACATACATGTGAGGTATGTACTGTAGTGTAAAGCACTATTCACCAGACATACATGTGAGGTATGTACTGTAGTGTAAAGCACTATTCACCAGACATACATGTGAGGTATGTACTGTAATGTAAAGCACTATTCACCAGACATACATGTGAGGTATGTACTGTAGTGTAAAGCACTATTCACCAGACATACATGTGAGGTATGTACTGTAGTGTAAAGCACTATTCACCAGACATACATGTGAGGTATGTACTGTAGTGTAAAGCACTATTCACCAGACATACATGTGAGGTATGTACTGTAATGTAAAGCACTATTCACCAGACATACATGTGAGGTATGTACTGTAGTGTAAAGCACTATTCACCAGACATACATGTGAGGTATGTACTGTAGTGTAAAGCACTATTCACCAGACATACATGTGAGGTATGTACTGTAGTGTAAAGCACTATTCACCAGACATACATGTGAGGTATGTACTGTAATGTAAAGCACTATTCACCAGACATACATGTGAGGTATGTACTGTAGTGTAAAGCACTATTCACCAGACATACATGTGAGGTATGTACTGTAATGTAAAGCACTATTCACCAGACATACATGTGAGGTATGTACTGTAATGTAAAGCACTATTCACCAGACATACATGTGAGGTATGTACTGTAGTGTAAAGCACTATTCACCAGACATACATGTGAGGTATGTACTGTAGTGTAAAGCACTATTCACCAGACATACATGTGAGGTATGTACTGTAATGTAAAGCACTATTCACCAGACATACATGTGAGGTATGTACTGTAGTGTAAAGCACTATTCACCAGACATACATGTGAGGTATGTACTGTAGTGTAAAGCACTATTCACCAGACATACATGTGAGGTATGTACTGTAGTGTAAAGCACTATTCACCAGACATACATGTGAGGTATGTACTGTAATGTAAAGCACTATTCACCAGACATACATGTGAGGTATGTACTGTAGTGTAAAGCACTATTCACCAGACATACATGTGAGGTATGTACTGTAGTGTAAAGCACTATTCACCAGACATACATGTGAGGTATGTACTGTAGTGTAAAGCACTATTCACCAGACATACATGTGAGGTATGTACTGTAATGTAAAGCACTATTCACCAGACATACATGTGAGGTATGTACTGTAGTGTAAAGCACTATTCACCAGACATACATGTGAGGTATGTACTGTAGTGTAAAGCACTATTCACCAGACATACATGTGAGGTATGTACTGTAGTGTAAAGCACTATTCACCAGACATACATGTGAGGTATGTACTGTAATGTAAAGCACTATTCACCAGACATACATGTGAGGTATGTACTGTAATGTAAAGCACTATTCACCAGACATACATGTGAGGTATGTACTGTAGTGTAAAGCACTATTCACCAGACATACATGTGAGGTATGTACTGTAGTGTAAAGCACTATTCACCAGACATACATGTGAGGTATGTACTGTAGTGTAAAGCACTATTCACCAGACATACATGTGAGGTATGTACTGTAATGTAAAGCACTATTCACCAGACATACATGTGAGGTATGTACTGTAGTGTAAAGCACTATTCACCAGACATACATGTGAGGTATGTACTGTAGTGTAAAGCACTATTCACCAGACATACATGTGAGGTATGTACTGTAGTGTAAAGCACTATTCACCAGACATACATGTGAGGTATGTACTGTAATGTAAAGCACTATTCACCAGACATACATGTGAGGTATGTACTGTAGTGTAAAGCACTATTCACCAGACATACATGTGAGGTATGTACTGTAATGTAAAGCACTATTCACCAGACATACATGTGAGGTATGTACTGTAATGTAAAGCACTATTCACCAGACATACATGTGAGGTATGTACTGTAGTGTAAAGCACTATTCACCAGACATACATGTGAGGTATGTACTGTAGTGTAAAGCACTATTCACCAGACATACATGTGAGGTATGTACTGTAATGTAAAGCACTATTCACCAGACATACATGTGAGGTATGTACTGTAGTGTAAAGCACTATTCACCAGACATACATGTGAGGTATGTACTGTAGTGTAAAGCACTATTCACCAGACATACATGTGAGGTATGTACTGTAGTGTAAAGCACTATTCACCAGACATACATGTGAGGTATGTACTGTAATGTAAAGCACTATTCACCAGACATACATGTGAGGTATGTACTGTAGTGTAAAGCACTATTCACCAGACATACATGTGAGGTATGTACTGTAGTGTAAAGCACTATTCACCAGACATACATGTGAGGTATGTACTGTAGTGTAAAGCACTATTCACCAGACATACATGTGAGGTATGTACTGTAATGTAAAGCACTATTCACCAGACATACATGTGAGGTATGTACTGTAGTGTAAAGCACTATTCACCAGACATACATGTGAGGTATGTACTGTAGTGTAAAGCACTATTCACCAGACATACATGTGAGGTATGTACTGTAGTGTAAAGCACTATTCACCAGACATACATGTGAGGTATGTACTGTAATGTAAAGCACTATTCACCAGACATACATGTGAGGTATGTACTGTAGTGTAAAGCACTATTCACCAGACATACATGTGAGGTATGTACTGTAATGTAAAGCACTATTCACCAGACATACATGTGAGGTATGTACTGTAATGTAAAGCACTATTCACCAGACATACATGTGAGGTATGTACTGTAATGTAAAGCACTATTCACCAGACATACATGTGAGGTATGTACTGTAGTGTAAAGCACTATTCACCAGACATACATGTGAGGTATGTACTGTAGTGTAAAGCACTATTCACCAGACATACATGTGAGGTATGTACTGTAGTGTAAAGCACTATTCACCAGACATACATGTGAGGTATGTACTGTAATGTAAAGCACTATTCACCAGACATACATGTGAGGTATGTACTGTAGTGTAAAGCACTATTCACCAGACATACATGTGAGGTATGTACTGTAGTGTAAAGCACTATTCACCAGACATACATGTGAGGTATGTACAGTAGTGTAAAGCACTATTCACCAGACATACATGTGAGGTATGTACTGTAATGTAAAGCACTATTCACCAGACATACATGTGAGGTATGTACTGTAGTGTAAAGCACTATTCACCAGACATACATGTGAGGTATGTACTGTAATGTAAAGCACTATTCACCAGACATACATGTGAGGTATGTACTGTAGTGTAAAGCACTATTCACCAGACATACATGTGAGGTATGTACTGTAATGTAAAGCACTATTCACCAGACATACATGTGAGGTATGTACTGTAGTGTAAAGCACTATTCACCAGACATACATGTGAGGTATGTACTGTAGTGTAAAGCACTATTCACCAGACATACATGTGAGGTATGTACAGTAATGTAAAGCACTATTCACCAGACATACATGTGAGGTATGTACTGTAATGTAAAGCACTATTCACCAGACATACATGTGAGGTATGTACTGTAGTGTAAAGCACTATTCACCAGACATACATGTGAGGTATGTACTGTAATGTAAAGCACTATTCACCAGACATACATGTGAGGTATGTACTGTAATGTAAAGCACTATTCACCAGACATACATGTGAGGTATGTACTGTAGTGTAAAGCACTATTCACCAGACATACATGTGAGGTATGTACTGTAGTGTAAAGCACTATTCACCAGACATACATGTGAGGTATGTACTGTAATGTAAAGCACTATTCACCAGACATACATGTGAGGTATGTACTGTAGTGTAAAGCACTATTCACCAGACATACATGTGAGGTATGTACAGTAATGTAAAGCACTATTCACCAGACATACATGTGAGGTATGTACTGTAGTGTAAAGCACTATTCACCAGACATACATGTGAGGTATGTACTGTAGTGTAAAGCACTATTCACCAGACATACATGTGAGGTATGTACTGTAGTGTAAAGCACTATTCACCAGACATACATGTGAGGTATGTACAGTAATGTAAAGCACTATTCACCAGACATACATGTGAGGTATGTACTGTAGTGTAAAGCACTATTCACCAGACATACATGTGAGGTATGTACTGTAGTGTAAAGCACTATTCACCAGACATACATGTGAGGTATGTACTGTAGTGTAAAGCACTATTCACCAGACATACATGTGAGGTATGTACTGTAGTGTAAAGCACTATTCACCAGACATACATGTGAGGTATGTACTGTAGTGTAAAGCACTATTCACCAGACATACATGTGAGGTATGTACTGTAGTGTAAAGCACTATTCACCAGACATACATGTGAGGTATGTACTGTAGTGTAAAGCACTATTCACCAGACATACATGTGAGGTATGTACTGTAATGTAAAGCACTATTCACCAGCCACGTAAACACCGAGCCTTTATAAAAAAAAATAGTATCAAATCACACAAAAATCACTTTCCCCAGAAAGAAGAAAATAACTCTTTCTAGTTTTGTAATAAAATTTGTACAACATTGTTACTACATGTTTACAACATTGTTACTATATTGTTATTACATGCTACAACATTGTTACCACATTGGTACAACATTGTTACTATATTGTTATTACATTGTTATTACATTGCAATTACATTGTTACTATGTTGTTACTACATTTTTACAACATTGTTACTATATTGTTATTACATTGTTACAACATTGTTACTACGCCGTTACTATGTCGCTTCTACATTGTTACTACACTGTTACTTTGTTACTATATCATTACTAAATTGTCACTATATGGTCACTGCATTGTTACTTCATTGTTACTATAGTGTTACTATAGTGGTAATACATTACTACATTGTTACTACACTGTTATTACACTTTTACTATATCGTCACTGCGTTTTTACTATATTGCAAAACATTGTTAGTATATCATTACTGCAATGTTACTATATTGTTACTACATCACCACATTATTACTACACTGTTACTATATAGTTACCACACTATTACTTTATTGTTTCTACATTATTGCACTGATACTTTATTGTTACAACACTACGACATTGTTACTACATTGTTACTATATTGTTACAACAATACGACATTGTTACTACATTGTTACTATATTGTTACAACACTACGACATTGTTACTACATTGTTACTATATTGTTACATTGTTCCTACATTACTATACTGGTAGGACAGTGTTACATTCTTTCTATATTACAACATTGTTACTATACTATTACGACATTGTTACTACATTGTTACTATATTGTTACAACACTACGACATTGTTACTACATTGTTACTATATTACTACATTGTTCCTACATTACTATACTGGTAGGACAGTGTTACATTCTTTCTATATTACAACATTGTTACTATACTATTACTACATTGTTACTACATTGTTATAACAAGGTTATGACATGTTACCACATTGTGACAACATTGTTACTTTATTATTACCACAATATTACTACATTGTTAATGAAGTGTTACTTCATTGTGTGTATATTGTTACACAACTCTCAGTGGGTCTGCAGGCCACAAAAAAGCAAACTTTCTACTTCAGTCACAAAATGAATGGAAGTACAAATGCGCACGCGCGCACACACACACACACACACACACACACACACACACACACACACACACACACACACACACAGACACACACAGACATTTAGCAGGACTGGCCACTGTCGGAATGAGGGGGTAATACTTCATTATGGCAGCGTGTAATTTGGGGGTAGAAGTAGTTGAAAGGCGCGGCAAAGAAAGCACACACACACACACACACACGCACACACACACACACACGCACGCACACACACACACACACGCACGCACACACACACACACAGAGTGTAAGTGTGTGTAAGTTGAGGGTGTAATGGGAGGATTATCTTCTTCTATGGTTCCCAGGACGCTCGCACACGTTGCAAAGTTAGCATTAATGGAAATAATTAGGAGGTGAAACAAGTCGTTAGCATGAGGAGACGTGAAAAGTCAACTGGAGGACATGACTTCTTTTCAGGGAGGAACAAGCAGGCCTTCAAAATAAAGCTACTGGTGTGGAATCACATCACATTTAGGAAATATTATTTACTGTATATACAAAAGCAGCGAAGTTGTCACATTGTGTAAATGCTAAATAAAAAGACAAGATGTAATATATATATGTAATATATATATATATATATATATATATTACATATATATGACATATGGAGTGTAGATAAATGGAGAGTGCAGAGAAGAGAAAGAGAGAGTTGACAGATGGATGAAAAGGTGGAGCTTGTCATGTGTGAAGTGAACAGGGGGGTGGAGGGTGGAGGGTGGGGGGTGATGGGGGGGTAACAGACTGCAAAAGAGTCACGTGTGTACTCGTGTGTATTTGTGTGTATTATGTCTATTTGTGTGTAACGTGTCTTTGTGCACATTTGAATGAATGTGTGCATTGGAGTGCAGTTGTGTGTTTATTTGTGTGTATTTGTGTGTAGTGCCAAACACAAACACACATGGGTGATGACTGAAGTAACAAAGTGGGACTAGACTTATGCAACTATTATCAATTATTATCAATTGTTCTGAATTATTATGAATTGTTGTGAATTATTTTGAATTGTTATGAATTTTTGTGAGTTATGATGAATAAGTGAATGAAAAACAAAATAGTTTTTGAACTGGAAAAATTCCCGGTTTTGTTGACATTCCAGGAGATCCGTAATAGCGCTTCAATGAATGAAAGATGTTCTTACTTCATTTTAACACCAACAATTCCAACTCAGAACATTTTTTTTACCTTTTCCCGAAAAATTCCCTCCTGAAATTCCCATTGAAAAGAATGGGACATTTTTCAAAGTTCCACAACATCCACATTTTTAGATCCGATTTAAACCGTTCCGACTTCCAAAATATTCAGCCTGTTCAGGAATGGTGTGCACCACTTCAACAATTGTACAGAAAATTCTGGGATTTTCTAGAATTTCCATTTTTCTGGGACTTTTTCCCCATTCAAAATAAATTACCCATTTTTCAAACTTTCCGCAATTCAAAAATTTTTCAAGCGATTCAAAGCATTCTATCAAAGTTTGTTGGTGACGAACCACAAGATGCAGAGGAGGAGGCCGGCAATGAATAGGAAAACATGATTCAATTAAACACTAAGAAAAAACCGAACAAAGGGTACAACAAAAAGTGCGCATGAGGCGAATAACAAACTAGGCTGTGATCAAACAAAACTGGAAGCAGGGAACAAAAGACAGTTAGCTACACAAAGCTACGCTGCAACGACACAACACGACAGTTAGCTACACAAAGCTACGCTGCAACGACACAACACGACAGTTAGCTACACAAAGTTACGCTGCAACGACACCACACGACAGTTAGCTACACAAAGTTACGCTGCAACGACACAACACGACAGTTAGCTACACAAAGCTACGCTGCAACGACACAACACGACAGTTAGCTACACAAAGCTACGCTGCAACGACACAACACGACAGTTAGCTACACAAAGCTACGCTGCAACGACACAACACGACAGTTAGCTACACAAAGCTACGCTGCAACGACACAACACGACAGTTAGCTACACAAAGCTACGCTGCAACGACACAACACGACAGTTAGCTACACAAAGCTACGCTGCAACGACACAACACGACAGTTAGCTACACAAAGCTACGCTGCAACGACACAACACGACAGTTAGCTACACAAAGTTACGCTGCAACGACACCACACGACAGTTAGCTACACAAAGTTACGCTGCAACGACACAACACGACAGTTAGCTACACAAAGCTACGCTGCAACGACACAACACGACAGTTAGCTACACAAAGCTACGCTGCAACGACACAACACGACAGTTAGCTACACAAAGCTACGCTGCAACGACACAACACGACAGTTAGCTACACAAAGCTACGCTGCAACGACACAACATGACAGTTAGCTACACAAAGCTACGCTGCAACGACACAACACGACAGTTAGCTACACAAAGCTACGCTGCAACGACACAACACGACAGTTAGCTACACAAAGCTACGCTGCAACGACACAACACGACAGTTAGCTACACAAAGCTACGCTGCAACGACACAACACGACAGTTAGCTACACAAAGCTACGCTGCAACGACACAACACGACAGTTAGCTACACAAAGCTACGCTGCAACGACACAACACGACAGTTAGCTACACAAAGCTACGCTGCAACGACACAACACGACAGTTAGCTACACAAAGCTACGCTGCAACGACACAACACGACAGTTAGCTACACAAAGCTACGCTGCAACGACACAACACGACAGTTAGCTACACAAAGCTACGCTGCAACGACACAACACGACAGTTAGCTACACAAAGCTACGCTGCAACGACACAACACGACAGTTAGCTACACAAAGTTACGCTGCAACGACACCACACGACAGTTAGCTACACAAAGTTACGCTGCAACAACACAACACGACAGTTAGCTACACAAAGCTACGCTGCAACGACACAACACGACAGTTAGCTACACAAAGCTACGCTGCAACGACACAACACGACAGTTAGCTACACAAAGCTACGCTGCAACGACACAACACGACAGTTAGCTACACAAAGCTACGCTGCAACGACACAACACGACAGTTAGCTACACAAAGCTACGCTGCAACGACACAACACGACAGTTAGCTACACAAAGCTACGCTGCAACGACACAACACGACAGTTAGCTACACAAAGCTACGCTGCAACGACACAACATGACAGTTAGCTACACAAAGCTACGCTGCAACGACACAACACGACAGTTAGCTACACAAAGCTACGCTGCAACGACACAACACGACAGTTAGCTACACAAAGCTACGCTGCAACGACACAACACGACAGTTAGCTACACAAAGCTACGCTGCAACGACACAACACGACAGTTAGCTACACAAAGTTACGCTGCAACGACACAACACGACAGTTAGCTACACAAAGCTACGCTGCAACGACACAACACGACAGTTAGCTACACAAAGCTACGCTGCAACGACACCACACGACAGTTAGCTACACAAAGCTACGCTGCAACGACACAACACGACAGTTAGCTACACAAAGCTACGCTGCAACGACACAACACGACAGTTAGCTACACAAAGCTACGCTGCAACGACACAACACGACAGTTAGCTACACAAAGCTACGCTGCAACGACACAACACGACAGTTAGCTACACAAAGCTACGCTGCAACGACACAACATGACAGTTAGCTACACAAAGCTACGCTGCAACGACACAACACGACAGTTAGCTACACAAAGCTACGCTGCAACGACACAACACGACAGTTAGCTACACAAAGCTACGCTGCAACGACACTACACGACAGTTAGCTACACAAAGCTACGCTGCAACGACACAACACGACAGTTAGCTACACAAAGTTACGCTGCAACGACACAACACGACAGTTAGCTACACAAAGCTACGCTGCAACGACACAACACGACAGTTAGCTACACAAAGCTACGCTGCAACGACACCACACGACAGTTAGCTACACAAAGCTACGCTGCAACGACACAACACGACAGTTAGCTACACAAAGCTACGCTGCAACGACACAACACGACAGTTAGCTACACAAAGCTACGCTGCAACGACACAACACGACAGTTAGCTACACAAAGCTACGCTGCAACGACACCACACGACAGTTAGCTACACAAAGCTACGCTGCAACGACACAACACGACAGTTAGCTACACAAAGCTACGCTGCAACGACACCACACGACAGTTAGCTACACAAAGCTACGCTGCAACGACACAACACGACAGTTAGCTACACAAAGCTACGCTGCAACGACACAACACGACAGTTAGCTACACAAAGCTACGCTGCAACGACACAACACGACAGTTAGCTACACAAAGCTACGCTGCAACGACACAACACGACAGTTAGCTACACAAAGCTACGCTGCAACGACACAACATGACAGTTAGCTACACAAAGCTACGCTGCAACGACACAACACGACAGTTAGCTACACAAAGCTACGCTGCAACGACACAACACGACAGTTAGCTACACAAAGCTACGCTGCAACGACACTACACGACAGTTAGCTACACAAAGCTACGCTGCAACGACACAACACGACAGTTAGCTACACAAAGTTACGCTGCAACGACACAACACGACAGTTAGCTACACAAAGCTACGCTGCAACGACACAACACGACAGTTAGCTACACAAAGCTACGCTGCAACGACACCACACGACAGTTAGCTACACAAAGCTACGCTGCAACGACACAACACGACAGTTAGCTACACAAAGCTACGCTGCAACGACACAACACGACAGTTAGCTACACAAAGCTACGCTGCAACGACACAACACGACAGTTAGCTACACAAAGCTACGCTGCAACGACACCACACGACAGTTAGCTACACAAAGCTACGCTGCAACGACACAACACGACAGTTAGCTACACAAAGCTACGCTGCAACGACACAACACGACAGTTAGCTACGCTGCAACGACACAACACGACAGGAGCGACAATACATGACAATAATCCAGCACAGACTGGAGGAGAAAAGAGGTCTAAATAGGAGAGGGCTGATTGACACCAGGTGTGGCCAGGTGCCAATCTGCCGCAGCTGAGGAGACACAGCACTCAGGGAGAAAGACAGGAAAGCAACAAAATCGGAGGGCTGTCAGGAAACACTACACACACGGAGGAAACACAGACAAATGCAGAGGAAAACAACTAAAACTGTCAGGAACAAGCGTGACACATTCAATACATCCTGGAAATTCAAACAACCGTTTTCCACGTTCGACTACATTTTCCAGGAAATCCTCTTTTTTTCTGACCTTATCTCCAACCTTTCTTAGTGCGATGACTCCTTTCACATTTTTCAAGCCACTCAGACCATTCCACTCTCAAAACATTCCTCTTAGTCAGGACAAAAAAACCCAGTTGTTTTAACAACTTGAAAAATTCCCGGTTTTGCTGAAATTCCGTAATAGCATTTTTCAATTAAAAAAACTGTTCCTACTTCAACATTTCTTGACCCATTTCAACAATTCCAACAGCAACCAATTCAGGACATTTATGCTCCTCATGACTTTTTTAAAAATCCTGCTTTTCCTAAATTTCCAGGAAGTTCCCATTGAAATAATTGGGACATTTTTCCAAGTTGCACAATTCCCACATTTTTCAACTCATCAAAGCATTCCAACATCAACACATTCATCTCATCCTGGACTTTACAACTAACACTTTCACAACTTCACCACTTCATTACAACTAACACTTTCACAACTTCACTACTTCATTACAACTAACACTTTCACAACTTCACTACTTCATTACAACTAACACTTTCACAACTTCACTACTTCATTACAACTAACACTTTCACAACTTCACTACTTCATTCCAACTAACACTTTCACAACTTCACTACTTCATTACAACTAACACTTTCACAACTTCACCACTTCATTACAACTAACACTTTCACAACTTCACTACTTCATTCCAACTAACACTTTCAGAACTTCACTAATTCATTCCAACAAACACTTTCACAACTTCACTACTTCATTCCAACTAACACTTTCACAACTTCACTACTTCATTCCAACTAACACTTTCACAACTTCACTACTTCATTACAACTAACACTTTCACAACTTCACTACTTCATTACAACTAACACTTTCACAACTTCACTACTTCATTCCAACTAACACTTTCACAACTTCACTACTTCATTACAACTAACACTTTCACAACTTCACTACTTCATTCCAACTAACACTTTCACAACTTCACTACTTCATTCCAACTAACACTTTCAGAACTTCACTAATTCATTCCAACAAACACTTTCACAACTTCACTACTTCATTCCAACTAACACTTTCACAACTTCACTACTTCATTCCAACTAACACTTTCACAACTTCACTACTTCATTCCAATTAACACTTTCACAACTTCACTACTTCATTCCAACTAACACTTTCACAACTTCACTACTTCATTCCAACTAACACTTTCACAACTTCACTACTTCATTACAACTAACACTTTCACAACTTCACTACTTCATTCCAACTAACACTTTCACAACTTCACTACTTCATTCCAACTAACACTTTCACAACTTCACTACTTCATTACAACTAACACTTTCACAACTTCACTACTTCATTACAACTAACACTTTCACAACTTCACTACTTCATTCCAACTAACACTTTCACAACTTCACTACTTCATTCCAACTAACACTTTCACAACTTCACTACTTCATTACAACTAACACTTTCACAACTTCACCACTTCATTACAACTAACACTTTCACAACTTCACTACTTCATTCCAACTAACGCTTTCACAACTTCACTACTTCATTCCAACTAACACTTTCACAACTTCACTACTTCATTCCAACTAACACTTTCACAACTTCACTACTTCATTCCAACTAACACTTTCACAACTTCACTACTTCATTCCAACTAACACTTTCACAACTTCACTACTTCATTCCAACTAACACTTTCACAACTTCACTACTTCATTCCAACTAACACTTTCACAACTTCACTACTTCATTCCAACTAACACTTTCAGAACTTCACTAATTCATTCCAACAAACACTTTCACAACTTCACTACTTCATTCCAACTAACACTTTCACAACTTCACTACTTCATTCCAACTAACACTTTCACAACTTCACTACTTCATTCCAATTAACACTTTCACAACTTCACTACTTCATTCCAACTAACACTTTCACAACTTCACTACTTCATTCCAACTAACACTTTCACAACTTCACTACTTCATTACAACTAACACTTTCACAACTTCACTACTTCATTCCAACTAACACTTTCACAACTTCACTACTTCATTCCAACTAACACTTTCACAACTTCACTACTTCATTACAACTAACACTTTCACAACTTCACTACTTCATTACAACTAACACTTTCACAACTTCACTACTTCATTCCAACTAACACTTTCACAACTTCATTCCAACTAACATTTTCACAACTTCACTAATTCATTCCAACTAACACTTTCACAACTTCACTACTTCATTCTCACTAACACTTTCACAACTTCACTACTTCATTCCAACTAACACTTTCACAACTTCACTAATTCATTCCAACTAACACTTTCACAACTTCACTCTCACTAACACTTTCACAACTTCACTACTTCATTCCAACTAACACTTTCACAACTTCACTACTTCATTCCAACTAACACTTTCACAACTTCACTACTTCATTCCAACTAACACTTTCACAACTTCACTACTTCATTCCAACTAACACTTTCACAACTTCACTACTTCATTCCAACTAACACTTTCACAACTTCACTACTTCATTCCAACTAACACTTTCACAACTTCACTACTTCATTCCAACTAACACTTTCAGAACTTCACTAATTCATTCCAACAAACACTTTCACAACTTCACTACTTCATTCCAACTAACACTTTCACAACTTCACTACTTCATTCCAACTAACACTTTCACAACTTCACTACTTCATTCCAATTAACACTTTCACAACTTCACTACTTCATTCCAACTAACACTTTCACAACTTCACTACTTCATTCCAACTAACACTTTCACAACTTCACCACTTCATTCCAACTAACACTTTCACAACTTCACTACTTCATTACAACTAACACTTTCACAACTTCACTACTTCATTCCAACTAACACTTTCACAACTTCACTACTTCATTCCAACTAACACTTTCACAACTTCACTACTTCATTACAACTAACACTTTCACAACTTCACTACTTCATTACAACTAACACTTTCACAACTTCACTACTTCATTCCAACTAACACTTTCACAACTTCACTACTTCATTCTCACTAACACTTTCACAACTTCACTACTTCATTCCAACTAACACTTTCACAACTTCACTACTTCATTCCAACTAACACTTTCACAACTTCACTACTTCATTCTCACTAACACTTTCACAACTTCACTACTTCATTCTCACTAACACTTTCACAACTTCACTACTTCATTCCAACTAACACTTTCACAACTTCACTAATTCATTCCAACTAACACTTTCACAACTTCAC
>NC_084623.1:60806727-60816727 GCF_033978795.1 Nerophis ophidion | reverse complement strand
CACCATGACCTCTAATGACCTTCCAAAGGTCAGTTTGCGTACAGCAAGAAAACATAATGTAAAACATAACACTACTAATATTTTGTGTCAACATATTAAATTGTTTTTAAAGTCAAATATATATTTTTGAAACCTGGATTGTGAATGTTAGCGTGGAGGAGCGATTGCATTGCAGATGTGCACGAAAGCTGCTAACTTGCTCTGGAGCGACGAGTAAAATGTGAATGTTAGCGTGGAGGAGTGATTGCTAACCAGGTGAATGTTAGCGTGGAGGAGTGATTGCTAACCAGGTGAATGTTAGCGTGGAGGAGTGATTGCTAACCAGGTGAATGTTAGCGTGGAGGAGTGATTGCTAACCAGGTGAATGTTAGCGTGGAGGAGTGATTGCTAACCAGGTGAATGTTAGCGTGGAGGAGTGATTGCTAACCAGGTGAATGTTAGCGTGGAGGAGTGATTGCTAACCAGGTGAATGTTAGCGTGGAGGAGTGATTGCTAACCAGGTGAATGTTAGCGTGGAGGAGTGATTGCACTGCAGGTGTGCATGAAAGCTGCCAACTTGCTTGGGAGCAACATGAATTGAGGCAGGTGCCAAACAGCAAGTAGCCAATGAGAGTGTGGCTGGCCTCCAATAAAACTAATTTGCAGGAGTTGCAGTCCAGTGACATCGGGGACACGAGTGGTGTCCTTTGCAGCTTAGCAGCAGATGTCCAATCACACTAATACACCAGCAGCAACACAACAACACACTCACTAAGACCTGGGATTAAAACTCTCTCCATTCCCACTAATAAATCACTCTGGCAACCTTCTATCAGCTCCATCATGCACCAACATGCACCATCATTCACCAACATGCACCATCATGCACCAACATGCACCATCATTCACCAACATGCACCATCATTCACCAACATGCACCATCATTCACCAACATGCACCATCATTCACCAACATGCACCATCATTCACCAACATGCACCATCATTCACCAACATGCACCATCATTCACCAACATGCACCATCATTCACCAACATGCACCATCATTTACCAACATGCACCATCATTCACCAACATGCACCATCATTCACCAACATGCACCATCATTCACCAACATGCACCATCATTCACCAACATGCACCATCATTCACCAACATGCACCATCATTCACCAACATGCACCATCATTTACCAACATGCACCATCATTCACCAACATGCACCATCATTCACCAACATGCACCATCATTCACCAACATGCACCATCATTCACCAACATGCACCATCATTTACCAACATGCACCGTCATTCACCAACATGCACCATCATTCACCAACATGCACCAACATGCACCATCATTCACCAACATGCACCATCATTCACCAACATGCACCATCATGCACCAACATGCACCATCATTCACCAACATGCACCATCATTCACCAACATGCACCATCATTCACCAACATGCACCATCATTCACCAACATGCACCATCATTCACCAACATGCACCAACATGCACCATCATTCACCAACATGCACCATCATTCACCAACATGCACCATCATTCACCAACATGCACCACCATCTACCAACATGCACCATCATTCACCAACATGCACCATCATTCACCAACATGCACCATCATTCACCAACATGCACCATCATTCACCAACATGCACCATCATTCACCAACATGCACCATCATTCACCAACATGCACCATCATTCACCAACATGCACACACCAAAACAGACACAAAACATCGAAAAAACATGCACCATCATGCAACATAATGCACCGTCATGCAACATAATGCACCGTCATGCAACATAATGCACCATCATGCAACATAATGCACCGTCATGCAACATGATGCACCGTCATGCAACATAATGCACCGTCATGCAACAAAATGCACCGTCATGCCACATAATGCACCGTCATGCAACATAATGCACCGTCATGCAACATAATGCACCGTCATGCAACAAAATGCACCGTCATGCAACATAATGCACCGTCATGCAACATAATGCACCGTCATGCAACATAATGCACCGTCATGCAACATAATGCACCATCATGCAACATAATGCACCGTCATGCAACATAATGCACCACGCTGCACAGACATTCACCATCATACAGCGCCATGCACAAAGTGGTGCAGACTAAGACCGGGTCCAAGTCTGATAGCAGGTACAAATGTGCATGAAAACACTCCTCCAGACAAGTAAGAGTTGTTGTAGTTATATTGTAACACTTTAGTAAGCAATAATTGTTGTAGTTATATTGTAACACTTTAGCGTTTAATAATTGTTGTAGTTATATTGTAAAACTTACAAACGTTGCTTGGAGTGACGAATGACAAATCCATACAAGTAAAAAGGCTATGGACTGCTGGAAGAAAGTAAGAATAGAATAGAATAGAATGGACTATATTGTCGGCACTTCTACTTCCGGTACAAAGCTTCAAACAGCAGGAATGCACATCCACCCTGCAGTGTGCAAACTCCTGCAAAAGGTGGCGCCGCAGCACCAACAATAAAACAACTTTTAAGTGTCTTTGCATGAAAACTGTTTCAAAAACTGGCCGCACCGTTTGACAAGCCACATGGTTCGAAGCGCAGGAAAGAACCCATTAGCAGCATACATACTATTGATGAACAATTGTAGGGTTTTCTGCTGGTCTGTGAGGCGTGGAAACATCTCTTTGTGCTGGATGACATAGAAAAGATGAGAGTCGTCAAATAGGAAGAGCAGACGTGGTCATGTGACCAGCAGCCAGTCAGTCCACGTCAGCTCACATCCGACTCACCAGACCCAGACCACGGCAAGTGCTGGACCAGCAAGTCGGGAGCTGACAGTTGTTGTGTTGTTGTGTCCACACAAGCGACATGTGCTGAATCAAGTCTTGTGTTGTGCGACTTGCACATTCCCACACTCAGCAAAGTAGAGCATCCATGCTAGCTGTTAGCTGAGCGGGGACAGGACAGGAAGTGCTGACACACAAATATTACAATTGGAAATATTTCACAATGTCAACTTTGGGACAATGTTCACCTTTTCTATTTCCTCACTTCTTCAATCCACTGACTTTTCACTTGGAGAGCACAGACCTCAACCAAATCCTCTCACTTGTCCCATTTCTCACATCTGCTGATTCTGGAACTTTCTGACCTACGTTCAGAAGGAACCAGCGAGCACATGACCCCGGGCGGAGGTCATCAATGACATTGCGCTGTAGTTGTGCTCGTCTACCAGTCATGTAGTTCAGTGATGTAGTTCGGTGATGTAGTTCTGTGATGTAGTTCTGTGATGAAGTTTGGTGATGGAGTTCAGTGATGAAGTTCAGTGAAGTTCTGTGATGTAGTTCTGTGATGTAGTTTGGTGATGTAGTTCAGTGATTAAGTTCAGTGAAGTTCTGTGAAGTAGTTCTGTGATGTAGTTCAGCGATGTAGTTTGGTGATGTAGTTCAGTGATGAAGTTCAGTGAGTAAGTTCAGTGATGTAGTTAAGTGATGAAGTTCTGGGATGTAGTTCGGTGATGTAGTTAAGTTATGTAGTTAAGTGATGAAGTTCTGCGATGTAGTTCGGTGATGTAGTTCAGGGATGAAGTTCGGCGATATAGCTCGGTGATGTAGTTCAGTGATGTAGTTTGGTGATGAAGTTCAGTGACATAGTTCGTGATGCAGTTTGATGATGTAGTTAGGTGAGGTAGTTCAGTGATGAAGTACAGTGATGTAGTTTGGTGTTGTAGTTCAGTTATGTAGTTCGGTGATGGAGTGCGGTGATGTGGTTCAGTGAGGTAGTTTGGTGGTGTAGTTCGGTGATGTAGTTCAGTGATGTAGTTCGGTGGTGTCGTTCGGTGTTGTAGTTCAGTTATGTAGTTCAGCAATGTAGTTCGGTGATGTAGTTTGGTGATCTAGTTCGCTGATGTAGTTCGGTGATGGAGTGCGGTGATGTCGTTCGGTGATGAATTTCAGTGAGGTAGTTTGGTGGTGTAGTTCGGTGATGTAATTCGGTGATGTAGTTCAGTGATGTAGTTCGGTGGTGTCGTTCTGTGTTGTAGTTCAGTTATGTATTCCAGCAATGTAGTTCGGTGATGAAGTTCAATGATGAAGTTCAGTGATATAGTTCTGTGATGTAGTTTGGCGATGTTGTTCAGCGATGTAGTTCGTGGATGAAGTTCAGTGATGTAATCTGGTGATGTAGTTCGGTGATGTAGTTCGGTGATGAAGTTCAGTGATGTAGTTCGGCGATGAAGTTCAGTGCTGTAGTTCAGCGAGGTAGCTCGGTGATGCGGTTCAGGGATGTAGTTTTGTGATGTAATTCGGTGATGTAGTTCGGCGGTGTAGTTTGGTGATGAAGTTCAGTGATGTAGTTTGGTGATGTAGTTTGGTGATGTAGTTTGGTGATGTAGTTGGGTGATGCAGTTCAGTTATGGTTCCTACAAGATGTTCCTTCAGAAGTTGTCTTCTTAAGAATGTAGAAGTGGAAATAGTCAACAGTCAAAGAATTCTTCCTTGTTTTTTAGTCCACCACATTTTACCCAAAAGTGTTTGGCAACTACCGACAGGTCAGGACCAAGTAGGAACTGGAACTTGGTCATGTTGGTGTGTCTTGACTGCCAACCAGGGACAGGTGTGTACTTCATTTAATGTTGTCCGCCACATCCTTTAATGTGGCCCACTACAATACTTATTGTGGCCCGGCAATCTGTTGTCTGCTACAATATTTAATGTGGCCTCCTGAGGGCAGACATAACTGTGATGGAGGCCTCAATAAAAACACAGACAGACTTGCTCTAATTATTATGATTATTTTTGTTCTTATTATTAGTATAATCATTGTTATATTATTATTATTATTGTTATAATCATTATTATTGTTATTAATCTTGTTGTTAGTTACTATTTTTGATACTATTATTGTTGTTATGATTCTTGTTCTTCTTCTTCTTATTATTATTATCATCAATATTATTGCTATTGCTATAATTTTTATTATTATTATTATTATGTTTGTTACTATTATTATTATTGTTATGATTGTTATTATTATTATTATTCTCAATATTATTGTTATAATTGTTATTATCATCTGTCACTTAGCCAAATACAAGTGCAACATGAAGAATGTACTGTCTCCATGGCGACCAGAATGATGAGTGGAGATGTCAGCAGTGATGTGAGATCAGTTCCTCCCTGCTTGTGGAAGATGTTTGAAGGCCAGGCAGGATGTTGGAGTGAGGATGTGTGAACATGCAGGCCTGCTTGTGATGCTCCTTTTGCAGCCTGCCAGCTCCTGCCAGCTCCTGCCAGCTCCTGCCCGCTCCTGCCCGCTCCTGCCAGATGCTGCAGGAGGCGGCCTGTCAGCTCCAATCTCCAGTGAGGAGGCACACAAGTGTGAAGAGACGTGAGGACGGAGATCCTGCAGCAGGCGGGCTAGTGCTGCTCTAGCAGGACCCCCTGGGGGCGGGCCGAGGTGTCAGGGGGTCGCCAGCAGATTCTTACTACGCATCTTTACACTCCAGTCTAGGCTTGCACGGTATACCGCTTCTACTGCAGTAACGCCAAACTCATTGATTGAAGTCGGTACTATACTGCCTTTGAAAAATACCGCTGCCGTTTTTTTCATCTGCCGTGGTGACTACAGAGCTGAGGAGCATGATGTTGAGTGTGTCAAAACACACACAAAGTGCATACATAACATGTACATATATAACATGTACATACATGACATGTACATACATGACATGTACATACATGACATGTACATACATGACATGTACATACATGACATGTAGCTACATACTATGTAAAAACACGACATGTAGATACATAACATGTAGATACACAACATGTAGATGTATTGTAAGATTTTATGTTCAAATAAAGCCAATATTTACATTTTTGGTAGTTCTCTTTATTTGGAAAAGTATCAATATACATTTTTGTACCAGTACCAAACTATTGGTATCAAGACAACCTTACTCTAGTATTCATGTTAGAACCAAACACAAGGCTGCAGCAATGCTCAACATGTTAGTACTTATTCTACCCACCAGTGGTAGAGTACCCAGAAACACATACTATAGTACCTCTACACAGTACTAAGTACACAGAAACACATACTATAGTACCTCTACACGGTACTAAGTACACAGAAACACATACTATAGTACCTCTACACAGTACTAAGTACACAGAAACTCATACTATAGTACCTCTACACAGTAGTCTTTAGGTAAGAGAAGAAATCATGTCCCTCCCCGATAGTAAAAGGTTGCGGACATAACGTTCAGTTTATCGCAGCGCCAAGCAAACAATCTAAAAATTCCCGTCATATCAATTCCCAGATACGGTCGTAATTACTGTATTTTATGTGCACGACGCATAATAAACGCAACATTATTAATATTGCTACTATGGATAATTTGATCAAAAACTTTTTAAAACAGCCCACTACCTATAATATGGGCTTTTTAAACATAAGATCATTGTCTCCCAAAATGTTATTAGTTAATGAGGTCATTAGAGACAACAATCTTAACGTCATCAGTCTAAGCGAAACCTGGCTTAAACCAGACAATTTTTTTGCGCTAAATTAAGCATCTCCTCCTAACTATAGGAATGCGCATATTGCCCGTCCCCTTAAAAGGGGTGGGGGGTCGCACTAATATACAATGAAAACTTTAAACTTACCTCTAACCTAAATAATAAATATAAATCCTTTGAGGTGCTTACTATGAGGTCTGTCACACCACTGCCTCTACACCTGGCTGTTATCTACCGCCCCCCAGGACCCTATTCGGACTTTATCAATGAATTCTCAGAGTTCGTTGCTGATCTAGTGACGCACGCCGATAATATAATTATAAAGGGGGACTTTAATATCCATATGAATACCCCATCGGACCCACCGTGCGTGGCGCTCCAGACTATAATTGATAGCTGTGGTCTTACACAAATAATAAATGAACCCACGCATCGCAACATTAATACAATAGACCTAGCGCTTGTCAGGGGTATCCTCTCCAAGGTTTCTCATAGTCACTGTCGTCGACGTCCCACTGGGGTGAGTTTTTCCTTGCCCTTATGTGGGCTCTGTATCGAGGATGTCGTTGTGGTTTGTGCAGCCCTTTGAGACACCTGTGATTTAGGGCTATATAAATAAACATTGATTGATTGATTGAAATTAATACTTAAAATGATCAAAATATGTAAATATTACATGTTATTATGAATGTTACTACATAAATAAAAATAAATGATAAATAAGCGGTAGAAATGGATGGATGGATGGATAAATGGGTTGTACTTGTATAGCGCTTTTCTAACTTCAAAGTGCTTTGACACTACTTCCACATTTACCCATTCACACACACATTCACACACTGATGGAGGGAGCTGCCATGCAAGGCGCTTACCCGCACCCATCAGGAGCAAGGGTGAAGTGTCTTGCTCAGGACACAACGGACGTGACAAGGTTGGTATTAGGTGGGGATTGAACCAGGGACCCTCGGGTTGCGCCAAACACTCTTCCACTGCGCCATGCCGTATGCCACGCCGTACATGACATATATATTTACAGTGTAAATATAAAATATGTAAATATTACATGTTATCATGATTGTTACTAGATACTACATATATACTTACAGTGTGTATATGAAATATGTAAATATTACACGTTATTATGAATGTTACTAGATACTACATATAAACTTACAGGGTGTGTACAAAATATGTAAATAGTACATGTTATTATGAATGTTACTAGATACTACATATGTATTTACAGTGTGTATACAAAATATGGAAATATTACATGTTATTATGAATGTTACTAGATACTACATATATACTTACAGTGTGTATACAAAATATGTAAATAATACATGTTATTATGAATGTTACTAGATACTACATATATACTTACAGTGTGTATACAAAATATGTAAATATTACATGTTATTATGAATGTTATCATGATGAACATCAATGAGAAAAATGCAAATTGTGAATGGTTCCTTCCTGCTTCTTGTATTAGAACTTTATGAGAAGAGCAGGAATGCAATGTCGCTTAAAACCATTTGTCCGTTGTGCCCCAACTCCCTGCCCTCTTTTTAAATGTGTGTGTGTGTGTGTGTGTGAACGTACAGTATTTACAGTACACATGACCCCCGTGACCTTTCACATCAGCGTCCTATTTAAGGGACAATGATGCCCTCCGACAAACTGACGTCTCCTATTTCTACACAACTTTGTGTTTATTTCCTAAATGCTTATTTTCTCCTACTATGACCTTCCATCCTTACAGTACACAGCACGGGGGGTTACAACTAATACACCATTTAATTGCACGGATGAAACAAATAAACTCCTGACAGCTTAAAGTGTTACATTAAAAAATGACGTTTTTATGAAACAAAATATTTATAATTAGCTAACATTGAGTATCGGTGGCGTATGAATTAAAATGTGAAAAGGAGCAACCTTAATGAAGCGTTTGAGGATGATGTCGTGGAAACAGAAGATTCATTTGGTAATAAATTGAGACACAATGAAACGCTGGCAGCGCTTGTCTCCTGTCTGAAGAGACTCTCTTAGGCCAAATGACCGTTTGTCTGTCACCCTGTGTGTGTGTGTGTATGTGTGTGTGTGTGTGTGTGTGTGTGCGTGCGTGCGACTCCCCTATCAGGCCCATTAGGGCACCAGTCCAGGAGCAAGGCATCTGGGCTCTCGTCAGCGCACATCACTGTCAGACAGTTGTTAATGAGGCTCAGATTTACTGCTACATTAGAGGAAATGTCACTACACATGCCGACACACACACACACACACAGATATGTGTGTGTGTTGAAATAATAAGCAAGCATGAAGCACCCAAGTAATGATATGATACAATAAACTGTTCATTTAGAGCAGGGGTGTCCAAACTTTTTCCACTGAGGGCCGCACACTAAAAAATCCAAGCAAGCGGGGGCCATTTTGAAATGTTTTTGTTTTAAAAACCAATATAATACATGTATAAAAAAAGTATAGATTTAGGCCTCCACTCAGGCTTGATCCCAGTGAACCCAAAGGGTTTTAGTCAAAAAAACATCAAAGAAGTGTCATTATTTAGTATTATTATTTTTTTTATTCAAATTTTAAATCTCTAGATCAACATTAGGTCTATCCGTCAAAAAAGCTTTAACATTTAAGTTGTATGCTCTTTTTGTCAAAGAAAAACCCAGGTTTTTTAATGGAAAAAAACCCCCACCTAATTTGCAATATTTTCCCCCAATGAAATTTTAAAGTGGAATATTTGAGATTATAAAATAATTGGAGCCATAGAAAGGTCAATAACTCATTAGAACATTGACATTTGTTGAAGGATGACACACACAGCTTTGTGTTATGAGAGTAAACATGGCAACATTTTCTTGTTACATTTCAACTGTTTGCTCTTTTATACCACGTTTGTTTTTTTATCGTATTTTTAGAATGTGTTGGGGGGCCGTTAAAAAAATGACCTGTGGGCCGCACTTTGGACAATTTAGAGTAATAGTATAGAAACTGTGTTGGCTGTTGTAAAAACAAATAAAAAGTAAAAGATCTATAGGTAGAGTGAGTGTCCTAATGTGTGCGATCAACGTGACACTTCTCTCTTTATGCCATCAAACTGCATCCCGGCTGTCACTCACAGCTGACATGATGAGGCGTTCAAGTGCACTGCGGAAATCTGCCAGCTTTGGGCCTGCAGTCTGCTGTCAGACAGAAGGTTTTCTTGTTGCATCGGTCTGCAAAAAGAGTGTTGCCGCGATTGTTTGTGGCGCACGTGTGTGTTTGTGTCATCTCTATGTAAACAACATTGGAAAATTGAAGAAAACAACAACTTGTAGCACAAACACCACAGCTTAAAAAATGTAACGTTATGTTAAAGGAGAACTCCACTTTTTAAAAATGTGTTCCTATTATTCACAATTCTCACACCTTTTAAATTGTTCATGCAT
>NC_084623.1:60769227-60796727 GCF_033978795.1 Nerophis ophidion | reverse complement strand
AAAGTCAGTGTGTGTGTCACTTTAAGAACAACTAAAGTCAGTGTGTGTGTCACTTTAAGAACAACTAAAGTCAGTGTGTGTGTGTGTCACTTTAAGAACAACTAAAGTCAGTGTGTGTGTGTGTGTCACTTTAAGAACAACTAAAGTCAGTATGTGTGTGTGTGTCACTTTAAGAACAACTAAAGTCAGTGTGTGTGTGTGTCACTTTAAGAACAACTAAAGTCAGTGTGTGTGTGTGTGTGTGTCACTTTAAGAACAACTAAAGTCAGTGTGTGTGTCACTTTAAGAACAACTAAAGTCAGTGTGTGTGTGTGTGTGTGTGTGTGTCACTTTAAGAACAACTAAAGTCAGTGTGTGTGTCACTTTAAGAACAACTAAAGTCAGTGTGTGTGTGTGTGTGTGTGTCACTTTAAGAACAACTAAAGTCAGTGTGTGTGTCACTTTAAGAACAACTAAAGTCAGTGTGTGTGTGTGTGTCACTTTAAGAACAACTAAAGTCAGTGTGTGTGTGTGTGTCACTTTAAGAACAACTAAAGTCAGTGTGTGTGTCACTTTAAGAACAACTAAAGTCAGTGTGTGTGTGTGTGTCACTTTAAGAACAACTAAAGTCAGTGTGTGTGTGTGTGTCACTTTAAGAACAACTAAAGTCAGTGTGTGTGTCACTTTAAGAACAACTAAAGTCAGTGTGTGTGTGTGTGTGTCACTTTAAGAACAACTAAAGTCAGTGTGTGTGTGTGTGTCACTTTAAGAACAACTAAAGTCAGTGTGTGTGTGTGTCACTTTAAGAACAACTAAAGTCAGTGTGTGTGTCACTTTAAGAACAACTAAAGTCAGTGTGTGTGTGTGTGTCACTTTAAGAACAACTAAAGTCAGTGTGTGTGTGTGTCACTTTAAGAACAACTAAAGTCAGTGTGTGTGTGTGTGTGTGTCACCTTAAGAACAACTAAAGTCAGTGTGTGTGTCACTTTAAGAACAACTAAAGTCAGTGTGTGTGTGTGTCACTTTAAGAACAACTAAAGTCAGTGTGTGTGTCACTTTAAGAACAACTAAAGTCAGTGTGTGTGTGTGTCACTTTAAGAACAACTAAAGTCAGTGTGTGTGTGTGTGTGTCACTTTAAGAACAACTAAAGTCAGTGTGTGTGTGTGTCACTTTAAGAACAACTAAAGTCAGTGTGTGTGTGTGTCACTTTAAGAACAACTAAAGTCAGTGTGTGTGTGTGTCACTTTAAGAACAACTAAAGTCAGTGTGTGTGTCACTTTAAGAACAACTAAAGTCAGTGTGTGTGTGTGTCACTTTAAGAACAACTAAAGTCAGTGTGTGTGTGTGTCACTTTAAGAACAACTAAAGTCAGTGTGTGTGTGTGTGTCACTTTAAGAACAACTAAAGTACGTGTGTGTGTGTCACTTTAAGAACAACTAAAGTCAGTGTGTGTGTGTGTGTCACTTTAAGAACAACTAAAGTCAGTGTGTGTGTCACTTTAAGAACAACTAAAGTCAGTGTGTGTGTCACTTTAAGAACAACTAAAGTCAGTGTGTGTGTGTGTCACTTTAAGAACAACTAAAGTCAGTGTGTGTGTCACTTTAAGAACAACTAAAGTCAGTGTGTGTGTGTGTCACTTTAAGAACAACTAAAGTCAGTGTGTGTGTGTGTCACTTTAAGAACAACTAAAGTCAGTGTGTGTGTGTGTCACTTTAAGAACAACTAAAGTCAGTGTGTGTGTGTGTCACTTTAAGAACAACTAAAGTCAGTGTGTGTGTGTGTCACTTTAAGAACAACTAAAGTCAGTGTGTGTGTGTCACTTTAAGAACAACTAAAGTCAGTGTGTGTGTGTCACTTTAAGAACAACTAAAGTCAGTGTGTGTGTTTCACTTTAAGAACAACTAAAGTCAGTGTGTGTGTGTGTGTGTGTCACTTTAAGAACAACTAAAGTCAGTGTGTGTGTCACTTTAAGAACAACTAAAGTCAGTGTGTGTGTCACTTTAAGAACAACTAAAGTCAGTGTGTGTGTGTGTCACTTTAAGAACAACTAAAGTCAGTGTGTGTGTGTCACTTTAAGAACAACTAAAGTCAGTGTGTGTGTGTCACTTTAAGAACAACTAAAGTCAGTGTGTGTGTGTCACTTTAAGAACAACTAAAGTCAGTGTGTGTGTCACTTTAAGAACAACTAAAGTCAGTGTGTGTGTCACTTTAAGAACAACTAAAGTCAGTGTGTGTGTGTGTCACTTTAAGAACAACTAAAGTCAGTGTGTGTGTGTGTGTCACTTTAAGAACAACTAAAGTCAGTATGTGTGTGTGTGTCACTTTAAGAACAACTAAAGTCAGTGTGTGTGTGTGTCACTTTAAGAACAACTAAAGTCAGTGTGTGTGTGTGTGTCACTTTAAGAACAACTAAAGTCAGTATGTGTGTGTGTGTCACTTTAAGAACAACTAAAGTCAGTGTGTGTGTGTGTCACTTTAAGAACAACTAAAGTCAGTGTGTGTGTGTGTGTGTGTCACTTTAAGAACAACTAAAGTCAGTGTGTGTGTCACTTTAAGAACAACTAAAGTCAGTGTGTGTGTGTGTGTGTGTGTGTGTCACTTTAAGAACAACTAAAGTCAGTGTGTGTGTCACTTTAAGAACAACTAAAGTCAGTGTGTGTGTGTGTGTGTGTGTCACTTTAAGAACAACTAAAGTCAGTGTGTGTGTCACTTTAAGAACAACTAAAGTCAGTGTGTGTGTGTGTGTCACTTTAAGAACAACTAAAGTCAGTGTGTGTGTGTGTGTCACTTTAAGAACAACTAAAGTCAGTGTGTGTGTCACTTTAAGAACAACTAAAGTCAGTGTGTGTGTGTGTGTCACTTTAAGAACAACTAAAGTCAGTGTGTGTGTGTGTGTCACTTTAAGAACAACTAAAGTCAGTGTGTGTGTGTGTGTCACTTTAAGAACAACTAAAGTCAGTGTGTGTGTGTGTCACTTTAAGAACAACTAAAGTCAGTGTGTGTGTCACTTTAAGAACAACTAAAGTCAGTGTGTGTGTGTGTGTCACTTTAAGAACAACTAAAGTCAGTGTGTGTGTGTGTCACTTTAAGAACAACTAAAGTCAGTGTGTGTGTGTGTGTGTGTCACCTTAAGAACAACTAAAGTCAGTGTGTGTGTCACTTTAAGAACAACTAAAGTCAGTGTGTGTGTGTGTGTCACTTTAAGAACAACTAAAGTCAGTGTGTGTGTCACTTTAAGAACAACTAAAGTCAGTGTGTGTGTGTGTGTGTGTGTGTGTCACTTTAAGAACAACTAAAGTCAGTGTGTGTGTGTGTGTCACTTTAAGAACAACTAAAGTCAGTGTGTGTGTGTGTCACTTTAAGAACAACTAAAGTCAGTGTGTGTGTGTGTGTGTGTCACCTTAAGAACAACTAAAGTCAGTGTGTGTGTCACTTTAAGAACAACTAAAGTCAGTGTGTGTGTGTGTGTCACTTTAAGAACAACTAAAGTCAGTGTGTGTGTCACTTTAAGAACAACTAAAGTCAGTGTGTGTGTGTGTGTGTGTGTGTGTCACTTTAAGAACAATCTTCAACATTACACGTAGATAAGAAGATAAACAATCTTCAACATTACACGTAGATAAGAAGAAGATAAACAATCTTCAACATTACACGTAGATAAGAAGAAGATAAACAATCTTCAACATTACACGTAGATAAGAAGATAAACAATGTGCGTGCTGACAGGAAGTTTCAAGGAACTAACGTGTGCTACATAAACATTTTGCAGGATACAATCTTCTCTCTGACTATTCCCAGTATGTCAACAACACCCAGTAGGTCAACAACACCCAGAAGGAAACGCTTTGGCTTCACAAGCACCAAATTGTTTCCTGCTTTTGCACACTTTTCCTGCCTGCTCTGCTCCGGACTTCTCCTCCGCTGCGTCATCTTGTGTGTGTGTTGTGTGTGTGTGTGTGTTGTGTTGTAAATGTTGATTGTTGTGCTGCGTGCTCTCAACCAAACAATGTCTCCAATAACTACTTCCCACATTTTCTTCTTTTTTCTTCTTTACTTTCATTTCACAGCAGGAAGCTCTGCTCCTTAAAGATCTACTGAAATGAGATGTTCTTATTTAAACGGGGACAGCAGCTCCATTCTATGTGTCATACTTCATCATTTCACCATATTGCCATATTTTTGCTGAAAGGATTTAGTAGAGAACATCCACGATAAAGTTGGCAACTTTTGGTCGCTAATAAAAAAGCCTTGCCTGTACCGGAAGTAGCAGACGATGTGCGCGTGATGTCACGGGTTGTGGAGCTCCTCACATCTCAACATTGTTTACAATCATCAGTTATTGAGTCAGTAAATTCCCCACAGGTGGAGTTAGTGAGTCAGTATATTCCCCACAGGTGGAGTTATTGAGTCTGAATAGCTGATTGGAAAGCTAGCTTGCGCAGCTACAGCTAATGGGTCCATGACCATGACTGACGTTTTGTTTGATCGGCCGTTTTACTGCCCTGTCACGGACACAGTGTTTGGACACAATTAAAGTATGTAAAGAAATAAATAAATAACACAAATATCTACGACTTGTGCGACTAATTTATGTAAAGATATTTTTTATTGCAATATTTATAAAAGAACTAAGGGCAGCTTCCCCTAGTGGTGGTGGTGGTGTCACACATGTTGTGGGTCTGTGAGGACAAGTGTGTGTGTCCGTGTGACACTGCTCCTCATTTATTGGATTAGTGCATGAATGGGGGGGGGGTTGTCTTTCTCCCAGGCGCCGTAGCCTCGTTAGCAAGGATGCACTTCTAACCTCCTTCATGGACGCCTCAGAGGACCGGGGGAAGGGGAGACATGATGATGACTAAGTAAGATGCCATCATGTCTACATCCTGCTAACAGCATGCTAACAGCATGCTAACATCATGGCTACATATTGGTAAGACCCTGCTAAGATGATGTGTAAATGCTAACAGCATGCTAGCAGGCTGCCAAGACTAGAAGAGTCCACACAAGACTGAGACTAATGATGAAGAGGAGCAGCAATTACAGGACAAGAAGGACTGAAGGACTGAAGGACTGAGGGACCACCGCAGGACAACATGGAAACACTTTGCTGCAAACGTGGATTGGAAATGTCACATGTAGCTGCCAGTGACAACACACACACACACACACACACACACACACACACACACACACACACACACACACACACACACACACACACACACACACACACACACACAGAGTTGATACTGTGTGATATGACCAGTGGGGTTCCTCACTGTCAGACAAATTCTATTGTTCCTCTTCTACATCTTTACTAAGTCACATCTTCTACATCTTCACTAAGTCACATCTTCTGCATCTTCACTAAGTCTCATCTTCTACATCTCCAGTAAGTCACATCTTCTACATCTTCACTAAGGCTCATCTTCTACATCTTCACTAAGTCACATCTTCTACATCTTCACTAAGTCACATCTTCTACATCTTCACTAAGTCACATCTTCTACATCTTCACTAAGTCACATCTTCTACATCTTCACTAAGTCACATCTTCTACATCTTCACTAAGTCACATCTTCTACATCTCCAGTAAGTCACATCTTCTACATCTTCACTAAGTCACATCTTCTACATCTCCAGTAAGTCACATCTTCTACATCTTCACTAAGTCTCATCTTCTACATCTTCACTAAGTCACATCTTCTACATCTTCACTAAGTCACATCTTCTACATCTTCACTAAGTCTCATCTTCTACATCTCCAGTAAGTCACATCTTCTACATCTTCACTAAGTCTCATCTTCTACATCTCCAGTAAGTCACATCTTCTACATCTTCACTAAGTCTCATCTTCTACATCTTCACTAAGTCACATCTTCTACATCTTCACTAAGTCACATCTTCACTAAGTCACATCATCTACATCTTCACTAAGTCACATCTTCTACATCTTCACTAAGTCACATCTTCACTAAGTCACATCATCTACATCTTCACTAAGTCACATCTTCTACATCTTCACTAAGTCACATCTTCTACATCTTCACTAAGTCACATCTTCTACATCTTCACTAAGTCACATCTTCTACATCTTCACTAAGTCACATCTTCTACATCTTCACTAAGTCACATCTTCTACATCTTCACTAAGTCACATCTTCTACATCTTCACTAAGTCACATCTTCTACATCTTCACTAAGTCACATCTTCTACATCTTCACTAAGTCACATCTTCTACATCTTCACTAAGTCACATCTTCTACATCTTCACTAAGTCACATCTTCTACATCTTCACTAAGTCACATCTTCTACATCTTCACTAAGTCACATCTTCTACATCTTCACTAAGTCACATCTTCTACATCTTCACTAAGTCACATCTTCTACATCTTCACTAAGTCACATCTTCTACATCTTCACTAAGTCACATCTTCTACATCTTCACTAAGTCACATCTTCTACATCTTCACTAAGTCACATCATCTACATCTTCACTAAGTCACATCTTCTACATCTTCACTAAGTCACATCATCTACATCTTCACTGAGTCACATCTTCTACATCTTCACTAAGTCACATCTTCTACATCTTCACTAAGTCACATCTTCTACATCTTCACTAAGTCACATCATCTACATCTTCACTGAGTCACATCTTCTACATCTTCACTAAGTCACATCTTCTACATCTTCACTAAGTCACATCTTCTACATCTTCACTAAGTCACATCTTCTACATCTTCACTAAGTCACATCTTCTACATCTTCACTAAGTCACATCTTCTACATCTTCACTAAGTCACATCTTCTACATCTTCACTAAGTCACATCTTCTACATCTTCACTAAGTCACATCATCTACATCTTCACTAAGTCACATCTTCTACATCTTCACTAAGTCACATCTTCTACATCTTCACTAAGTCACATCTTCTACATCTTCACTAAGTCACATCTTCTACATCTTCACTAAGTCACATCTTCTACATCTTCACTAAGTCACATCTTCTACATCTTCACTAAGTCACATCATCTACATCTTCACTAAGTCACATCTTCTACATCTTCACTAAGTCACATCATCTACATCTTCACTGAGTCACATCTTCTACATCTTCACTAAGTCACAGAAGACACAACTTCACACCTCCATGTCACTGGTGAACATCACATCCTTCCATCATCCATCCAACTATCCACTCATCAAACATCCATCCAGCCACTCATCCATCCATCTCTCCACTAATCCTTCCATATATCCACTCATCATCCATCCATCCTTTCATCCATCAATCCACTCAACCATCCAGCTATCCACTCATCATCCATCTATATATCCACTTATCCATCCATCCATCCATCAATTCACTCATCTATCTATCTCTCTCTCTCTCTCTCTCCACTCATCATCCATCCATGGGTAGATATGACAGCTGGGACACCTTCAACCAGACCAGACAGGACACCTTTCATCTGACACTGAGACCACTTTGTTACGTTGTTATTACACTTCACAGACTGGTGGAATAAACCAGTAATAACACAACCATTAATAACACAACCATTAATAAAACAACCATTAATAACATAATCACTGATAACACAATCATTATTAACAGAATAATTAATAAAACAATCATTATTAACACAATCATTAATAACAGTTATTAATAACACAATCATTAATAGCAAAAACATTAATAAAACACAATTATTTCCATGATAACAGGAAGTCAACTTTGGAACATGTTTGTATCTTACTAATGGATACGGCAATCTCACACACACGCACGCACGCACGCACGCACGCACGCACGCACGCACGCACGCACGCACGCACGCACGCACGCACGCACGCACGCACGCACGCACGCACGCACGCACGCACGCACGCACGCACGCACGCACGCACGCACGCACGCACGCACGCACGCACGCACGCACACACACACACACACACACACACACACACACACACACACACACACACACACACACACACACACACACACACACATATAAAAGCTGCATAAACAAAATCTGTTGTCACCTGTAGGGGGTGGGGACAATACCTGTTGTCACCTGAAGGGGGCGGGGCCTCTAGCTCCTCTGAATCAATACACAAAAGCTGCCTCTGTGGGAGCAGCTGAAAGATAACATCTCAATACACACACACACACACACACACACAATCACACACACACCGGATAGATAAATGGACAATCTATTAGTCTTTACCTGCAATATATATATATATATAGATATATATATATATATATATATATATATATATATATATATATATATATTACCTTTTATAAATGACCTTAGTAAAATAGAAGAATGTTGTGTTGAGATATTAACTGTCCGTCAACTTTGTAAAACTAGACACTCTGCTTGTATCGCACATGATATTGCACACAAGTAAACACGCTGTAGGTTGTATCGCAAATGATATCACACACAGTTATATCACACATTTTACATGAAAACATGTATCATCACACTTGTATTTTTGATGAGATCGGACGGATTTCTGATATCAAAATGTGTTTAGTGCGATACACAACACAAACGCTTCATGTCAACACAACACTAGCTTGTTCATCTGTGTCGTGCCGATATGATGCTAGGCTATATAATGTACGTGATACGATATATAATATACACCATATACATGATGCTAGGCTATATAATGTACGTGATGTGATATATAATATGCACCATATATATGATGCTAGGCTATATAATGTACGTGATATGTCATATACACCATATACATAATGCTACGCTATATAATGTACGTGATGTGATATATAATATGCACCATATATATGATGCTAGGCTATATAATGTACGTGATATGTCATATACACCATATACATGATGCTACACTATATAATGTACGTGATGTGATATATAATATGCACCATATATATGATGCTAGGCTATATAATGTACGTGATGTGATATATAATATACACCATATACATGATGCTAGGCTATATAATGTACGTGATATATAATATACACCATATACATGATGCTAGGCTATATAATGTACGTGATATATAATATACACCATATACATGATGCTAGGCTATATAATGTACGTGATATGTCATATACACCATATACATGATGCTAGGCTATATAATGTACGTGATGTGATATATAATATACACCATATACATGATGCTAGGCTATATAATGTACGTGATATGTCATATACACCATATACATAATGCTAGGCTATATAATGTACGTGATATGATATATAATATGCACCATATATATGATGCTAGGCTATATAATGTACGTGATATGTCATGTACACCATATACATAATGCTAGGCTATATAATGTACGTGATGTGTCATATACACCATATACATGATCAGATATATAATATACATCATATAGAATATACATG
This sequence comes from Nerophis ophidion, assembly GCF_033978795.1. Classification (NCBI taxonomy): domain Eukaryota; kingdom Metazoa; phylum Chordata; class Actinopteri; order Syngnathiformes; family Syngnathidae; genus Nerophis; species Nerophis ophidion. The sequence goes on along the minus strand of NC_084623.1, from coordinate 60,787,309 downwards.
ATATACAACATACATATGGTATATAATATATATGATTTGATGTATGATATGAAATATAATGTACATGCATTTGATATATAATATGATATATAATGATATACAATGTACAAAATATGATGAATGTTATGATATATAATGTACATGATATGATATATAATATACATGATGTAATATGATATATAATGCATACTGTATAATGTACATTATATGATATATAATATACATGATATGATGTATTATATACATGATATATAATATACATAATAGGATTTGATATATAATATACATGATGTAATATGACATAATATACATGATATATAACGATGTATAATGTGGATTATATGATGAATATAATGCACATAATATATATATATATATATATAATATACATGGTGTATAATATGATGTATAATGCATACTGTATAATGTACATTATATGATATATAATGTACATATATATATGATATATAATGTACATTATATGATATATTATATACATAATATATGACATGATATATAATATACATAATATGATTTGATATATAATATACATGATGTAATATGACATAATATACATGATATGATATATGATATATAATATACTATACAGGACATGATATATGATAATATACATGAGACGCAATGATATGATATTTAATATACATGATACTTAATGTACACTATATGATATACAATATACATTAGATTAGATCAGATTAGATAGTACTTTATTTATTCCTTCAGGAATATTAAAATGATATACTGTATGATATATACTATACATTATATGATATAATACATAATATACATATGGTATATAATAAACATGATATACACACACATTACACAACAACAACAACTTCACTTTATGCATCAGTCTTTGTTTTCAGTTTGAGGCAGACTTTCTAATAACCTTGTAATAACATTGTAATAAACTTGTAATAACCTAACAAGTTTGTAATAACCTTGTAGAAACCTTGTAATAACTTTGTAATAACCTTCTAATAACCTTGTAGAAACCTAATAACCTTGTAATAACTTTGTATCAACCTTGGAATAACCTTGTAACTGCATTATATTAACCTCATACCCTTGCAATAGCTTTGTAACAACTTTGTAATAACATAATAACCTTGTTATTACGCCTACAAACTTTGTAATAACCTTGTAAAAACTTTGTAATAACTTTCTAAAAACCTTGTAAACACCTAATAACCTTGTAATAACTTTGTATCAACCTTGGAATAACCTTGTAACAACATTGTATTAACCTCATACCCTTGCAATAGCTTTGTAACAACTTTGTAATAACATAATAATAACCTTGTAATTATGCGTACAAACTTTGTAATAACCTATAATACCCTTATAACATAATAACCTTGTAATAACTTAAAAACGTAATAACTGTAAAAACCTTGTACTAACCTTTTAATAACCTGATGACTTTGTAATAACCTTGTAAGAATTTTGTAATAACACTCATAATGTTGCAATCACTTTGTATTAACCTTGTATTTATGTGTAATAACTTTGTAACGACCTTGTAGTAACTAATGCCTTTGTAATATCCCAGTAACAACTTTAATAACCTAATCACCCTGTAATAACCTTGCAATAACCTTGTAAAATGTGTAATAACTTAGTAATAACCTTGTAATACCTTTATAATAACTTTGTAAAAACAGCCACACTTGTTTCATCTGCTGTTTAATAACTGCAACATGCAATTAAAAACATAGAGAAATATAAACCAAAATGCTACACACACACACACACACACACACACACACACACACACACACACACACATACACACACACAGAGACAGACAGACAGACAGACAGACAGTCCAGTGTGTTGGCAGGCAAGAAGGTGAACGCGTGGCAGATGCCTGACACATTGGTGTCTGTTCAGTCACTACATGGAGCAGCTGCTCAGGCTTCACTGCCCCCTGGCAATGCACACACACACACACACACACACACACACACACACACACACACACACACACACACACACACACACACACACACACACACACACACACACACACACACACACACACACACACACACACACACACGTCATGTACTTGCTGCTGATAATACTAACACTGTCATGCAGTCTGTGTCCAACTCCAAGAAGGTGTGTTATCATCCATAAGAAGGTGTGTTATCATCCATAAGAAGGTGTGTTATCATCCATAAGAAGGTGTGTTATCATCCATAAGAAGGTGTCTTATCATCCATAAGAAGGTGTGTTATCATCCATAAGAAGGTGTGTTATCATCCATAAGAAGGTGTGTTATCATCCATAAGAAGGTGTGTTATCATCCATAAGAAGGTGTGTTATCATCCATAAGAAGGTGTGTTATCATCCATAAGAAGGTGTGTTATCATCCATAAGAAGGTGTGTTATCATCCATAAGAAGGTGTGTTATCATCCATAAGAAGGTGTGTTATCATCCATAAGAAGGTGTGTTATCATCCATAAGAAGGTGTGTTATCATCCATAAGAAGGTGTCTTATCATCCATAAGAAGGTGTGTTATCATCCATAAGAAGGTGTGTTATCATCCATAAGAAGGTGTGTTATCATCCATAAGAAGGTGTGTTATCATCCATAAGAAGGTGTGTTATCATCCATAAGAAGGTGTGTTATCATCCATAAGAAGGTGTGTTATCATCCATAAGAAGGTGTGTTATCATCCATAAGAAGGTGTCTTATCATCCATAAGAAGGTGTGTTATCATCCATAAGAAGGTGTGTTATCATCCATAAGAAGGTGTGTTATCATCCATAAGAAGGTGTGTTATCATTCATAAGAAGGTGTGTTATCATCCATAAGAAGGTGTGTTATCATCCATAAGAAGGTGTGTTATCATCCATAAGGTGTGTTATCATCCATAAGAAGGTGTGTTATCATCCATAAGAAGGTGTGTTATCATCCATAAGAAGGTGTGTTATCATCCATAAGAAGGTGTGTTATCATCCATAAGAAGATGTGTTATCATCCATAAGAAGGTGTGTTATCATCCATTAGAAGGTGTGTTATCATCCATAAGAAGGTGTGTTATCATCCATAAGGTGTGTTATCATCCATAAGGTGTGTTATCATTCATAAGAAGGTGTGTTATCATCCATAAGAAGGTGTGTTATCATCCATAAGAAGGTGTGTTATCATCCATAAGAAGGTGTGTTATCATCCATAAGAAGGTGTGTTATCATCCATAAGAAGGTGTGTTATCATCCATAAGGTGTGTTATCATCCATAAGAAGGTGTGTTATCATCCATAAGGTGTGTTATCATCCATAAGAAGGTGTGTTATCATCCATAAGAAGGTGTGTTATCATCCATAAGAAGGTGTGTTATCATCCATAAGGTGTGTTATCATCCATAAGAAGGTGTGTTATCATCCATAAGAAGGTGTGTTATCATCCATAAGGTGTGTTATCATCCATAAGAAGGTGTGTTATCATCCATAAGGTGTGTTATCATCCATAAGAAGGTGTGTTATCATTCATAAGAAGGTGTGTTATCATCCATAAGAAGGTGTGTTATCATCCATAAGGTGTGTTATCATCCATAAGAAGGTGTGTTATCATCCATAAGAAGGTGTGTTATCATCCATAAGAAGGTGTGTTATCATCCATAAGGTGTGTTATCATCCATAAGAAGGTGTGTTATCATCCATAAGAAGGTGTGTTATCATCCATAAGAAGGTGTGTTATCATCCATAAGGTGTGTTATCATCCATAAGAAGGTGTGTTATCATTCATAAGAAGGTGTGTTATCATCCATAAGAAGGTGTGTTATCATCCATAAGAAGGTGTGTTATCATCCATAAGAAGGTGTGTTATCATCCATAAGAAGGTGTGTTATCATCCATAAGAAGGTGTGTTATCATCCATAAGAAGGTGTGTTATCATCCATAAGAAGGTGTGTTATCATCCATAAGAAGGTGTGTTATCATCCATAAGAAGGTGTGTTATCATCCATAAGAAGGTGTGTTATCATCCATAAGAAGGTGTGTTATCATCCATAAGAAGGTGTGTTATCATCCATAAGAAGGTGTGTTATCATCCATAAGAAGGTGTGTTATCATCCATAAGAAGGTGTGTTATCATCCATAAGAAGGTGTGTTATCATCCATAAGAAGGTGTGTTATCATCCATAAGAAGGTGTGTTATCATCCATAAGAAGGTGTGTTATCATCCATAAGAAGGTGTGTTATCATCCATAAGAAGGTGTGTTATCATTCATAAGAAGGTGTGTTATCATCCAAAAGGTGCGTTATCATCCATAAGGTGTGTTATCATCCATAAGGTGTGTTATCATCCATAAGAAGGTGTGTTATCATCCATTAGAAGGTGTGTTATCATCCATAAGAAGGTGTGTTATCATCCATAAGAAGGTGTGTTATCATCCATAAGAAGGTGTGTTATCATCCATAAGAAGGTGTGTTATCATCCATAAGAAGGTGTGTTATCATCCATAAGAAGGTGTGTTATCATCCATAAGAAGGTGTGTTATCATCCATTAGAAGGTGTGTTATCATCCATAAGGTGTGTTATCATCCATAAGAAGGTGTGTTATCATCCATAAGAAGGTGTGTTATCATCCATAAGAAGGTGTGTTATCATTCATAAGAAGGTGTGTTATCATCCATAAGAAGGTGTGTTATCATCCATAAGAAGGTGTGTTATCATCCATAAGAAGGTGTGTTATCATCCATAAGAAGGTGTGTTATCATCCATAAGAAGGTGTGTTATCATCCATAAGAAGGTGTGTTATCATCCATAAGAAGGTGTGTTATCATCCATAAGAAGGTGTGTTATCATCCATAAGAAGGTGTGTTATCATCCATAAGAAGGTGTGTTATCATCCATAAGAAGGTGTGTTATCATTCATAAGAAGGTGTGTTATCATCCATAAGAAGGTGTGTTATCATCCAAAAGGTGCGTTATCATCCATAAGGTGTGTTATCATCCATAAGAAGGTGTGTTATCATCCATAAGAAGGTGTGTTATCATCCATAAGAAGGTGTGTTATCATCCATAAGAAGGTGTGTTATCATCCATAAGAAGGTGTGTTATCATCCATAAGAAGGTGTGTTATCATCCATTAGAAGGTGTGTTATCATCCATAAGGTGTGTTATCATCCATAAGAAGGTGTCTTATCATCCATAAGAAGGTGTGTTATCATCCATAAGAAGGTGTGTTATCATCCATAAGAAGGTGTGTTATCATCCATAAGAAGGTGTGTTATCATCCATAAGAAGGTGTGTTATCATTCATAAGAAGGTGTGTTATCATCCATAAGAAGGTGTGTTATCATCCATAAGAAGGTGTGTTATCATTCATAAGAAGGTGTGTTATCATCCATAAGAAGGTGTGTTATCATCCATAAGAAGGTGTGTTATCATCCATAAGAAGGTGTGTTATCATCCATAAGAAGGTGTGTTATCATCCATAAGAAGGTGTGTTATCATCCATAAGAAGGTGTGTTATCATCCATAAGAAGGTGTGTTATCATCCATAAGAAGGTGTGTTATCATCCATAAGAAGGTGTGTTATCATCCATAAGGTGTGTTATCATCCACAAGAAGGTGTGTTATCATCCATAAGGTGTGTTATCATCCATAAGAAGGTGTGTTATCATCCATAAGAAGGTGTGTTATCATCCATAAGAAGGTGTGTTATCATCCATAAGAAGGTGTGTTATCATCCATAAGAAGGTGTGTTATCATCCATTAGAAGGTGTGTTATCATCCATAAGAAGGTGTGTTATCATCCATAAGAAGGTGTCTTATCATCCATAAGAAGGTGTGTTATCATCCATAAGAAGGTGTGTTATCATCCATAAGAAGGTGTGTTATCATCCATAAGAAGGTGTGTTATCATTCATAAGAAGGTGTGTTATCATCCATAAGAAGGTGTGTTATCATCCATAAGAAGGTGTGTTATCATCCATAAGAAGGTGTGTTATCATCCATAAGAAGGTGTGTTATCATTCATAAGAAGGTGTGTTATCATCCATAAGAAGGTGTGTTATCATTCATAAGAAGGTGTGTTATCATCCATAAGAAGGTGTGTTATCATCCATAAGAAGGTGTGTTATCATCCATAAGAAGGTGTGTTATCATCCATAAGGTGTGTTATCATCCACAAGAAGGTGTGTTATCATCCATAAGGTGTGTTATCATCCATAAGAAGGTGTGTTATCATCCATAAGAAGGTGTGAAGTTAGTGAAGCAGTTTTAATGAGCATTTTGTTTCTTACTGTATGCAAAATGAACCAAAGGGATTAAAATAAAATACAACTTGAAAAATGACACCAAATAGTTATTGGTAAAGTCCTTAGAGAAGAGACGTACAGTGTACAGTAGAGTACAGTAGAGTACAGTAGAGTACAGTATGATCCAGGTACGCAGAAGAAGTCGGCCTGTGAAAGAAGTAAGAAGGAAAGATAAATGGAAGACTAAAGTAGCGCACAAAACACACTTCTGACAGACTAAAAGTTGAGACTTGCAATCTGTGTGTTTGTCCATAAGCTTGGGAGTTCAGACCATGGAACAGAGTCTACATCCCAGGTGTCTTTCGCTGGGATGGTCTCACTGGGGTGTTTACGGCACGGCCAAATGGTCCCTCAGGACGGTTTTGGTCGGGAAAGCAAAGACACTCCAAAGGTTTGTCGTCTCTCAAACTGATCATCATTTTGCCTTGCAGAGCGAAAGCTTCCCCAAGATGTTCTCCAATTTGGTGTTTATTTCAGAACCCTCACAAGTCTGAGCAGCCAGCGCTCTTCCATCATTTGTGGCAGATTTCAAGTGCCTGCAACGGCTGACAGAAACTTTCCAATTAGTGGACACACCTCCACTTCTCCCAGGACTTCATCCTGAATCCAGCAACAAATGTCAGGTGAGCTCAGTTTCTTCAACTCCATGAGGAGATCTTCTCACTTCTGGTGAGACGGAAGTGGATCAATTCTAATGGTTTGGATTTTGGAGAGCAGAATCTTTTTCAAAAACTTCTATTGTCACTGCAGGAGTTTCAGTTAGTGGCCCCAGACCCCGCCATTGCTGGCAGGTGTCCCTCAGCAGGTGAGGTTGCCACCTGACTTCATGAAAGGTGTGCAAGACAAAGATGGAAAGAATGTGAGGCCACGACAACAATGGCAGACTTCTGCATTTGTTGTGAAAACCAAAGGTCAGCTGGGGTCAGATGGAGACGACTTCTTGAAAGTCTTCCAAGGTCTAGGAGAGTCCAGTAAACCCAGCAGTTCTGGACTTCCTCTTTTCCACAGGTTGGTGAAGTCCACTTGATGACAACACACAAGGAGCCCTGGTCCAGTCAGACCCCCCCCCCCACACACACACACACCCCGAGGTGTGTTTGAGGGCCGGCAGGTGACAAAGGCGCCCATTGAGGATGCGGGGAGGAAGACCGAGGCGAGGGGGGGGGGGGGGGAGGTCTGGGGAAATGAGAGCGTCGGACTCCAAGGCAGGATCGGGTGGCGACCATCTTCTCCGGCGGGGACAAAAGGTGTTGTCAGCGGCAGCACAAGGAGCCACTATGTGGCCCTCGGACTGATGGCAGGGTTTGGATTACAGGACTAAGTGCATATTGGAAAGTGCAAAAGGAATCTGGAGCAACAGGTGGCTGCTCTTTGAAGGTGGAATGCAGGAATGAGGAAGTCATCTTTCACAGCCAACAATGGCAGCTTCTCACTGCACACGTCGTCATGGCGACCGCTCAACCCACACCATGCCATACCTCTTCCTGGTGGCCAGGGGGGTGATATCAGCTTGCACCTGAAATGTGTGATATCATGTGCGATACAAGCAGTCCTGCAGCCTGTTTACTTCTGTGTGATATCACGTGCGATACAAGTAGTCCTGCAGCCTGTTTACTTCTGTATGATGTCATGTGCGATACAAGTAGTCCTGCAGCGTGTTAATTTGTGTGCGATATCACGTGCGATACAAGCAGTCCTGCAGCCTGTTTACTTCTGTGTGATATCATGTGCGATACAAGTAGTCCTGCAGCGTGTTAACTTGTGTGCGATATCACATGCGATACAAGTAATCCTGCAGCCTGTTTACTTCTGTATGATGTCATGTGCGATACAAGTAGTCCTGCAGCGTGTTAATTTGTGTGCGATATCACGTGCGATACAAGCAGTCCTGCAGCCTGTTTACTTCTGTGTGATATCATGTGCGATACAAGCAGTCCTGCAGCCTGTTTACTTCTGTGTGATATCACGTGCGATACAAGTAGTCCTGCAGCCTGTTTACTTCTGTATGATGTCATGTGCGATACAAGTAGTCCTGCAGCGTGTTAATTTGTGTGCGATATCACGTGCGATACAAGCAGTCCTGCAGCCTGTTTACTTCTGTGTGATATCATGTGCGATACAAGTAGTCCTGCAGCGTGTTAACTTGTGTGCGATATCACATGCGATACAAGTAATCCTGCAGCCTGTTTACTTCTGTATGATGTCATGTGCGATACAAGTAGTCCTGCAGCGTGTTAATTTGTGTGCGATATCACGTGCGATACAAGCAGTCCTGCAGCCTGTTTACTTCTGTGTGATATCATGTGCGATACAAGTAGTCCTGCAGCGTGTTAACTTGTGTGCGATATCACATGCGATACAAGTAATCCTGCAGCCTGTTTACTTCTGTATGATGTCATGTGCGATACAAGTAGTCCTGCAGCGTGTTAATTTGTGTGCGATATCACGTGCGATACAAGCAGTCCTGCAGCCTGTTTACTTCTGTGTGATATCATGTGCGATACAAGTAGTCCTGCAGCGTGTTAACTTGTGTGCGATATCACGTGCGATACAAGCAGTCCTGCAGCCTGTTTACTTCTGTGTGATGTCATGTGCGATACAAGTAGTCCTGCAGCGTGTTAATTTGTGTGCGATATCACGTGCGATACAAGCAGTCCTGCAGCCTGTTTACTTCTGTGTGATATCATGTGCGATACAAGTAGTCCTGCAGCGTGTTAACTTGTGTGCGATATCACGTGCGATACAAGTAATCCTGCAGCCTGTTTACTTCTGTATGATGTCATGTGCAATACAAGTAGTCCTGCAGCGTGTTAACTTGTGTGTGATATCACGTGCGATACAAGCAGTCCTGCAGCCTGTTAACTTGTGTGCGATATCACGTGCGATACAAGTAGTCCTGCAGCCTGTTAACTTGTGTGTGATATCATGTGCGATACAAGCAGTCCGGCAGCCCATTTTTTTGTGTGCGATATCACGTGCGAGACAAGTAGTCCTGCAGCCTGTTAACTTGTGTGTGATATCATGTGCGATACAAGCAGTCCTGCAGCCTGTTAACTTGTGTGTGATATCATGTGCGATACAAGCAGTCCGGCAGCCCATTTTTTTGTGTGCGATATCACGTGCGATACATGTATATTATATATGTATATAGTGTATTTATTGTATATAGTGTATTATATGTATATAGTGTATATATTGTATATAGTGTAGTGTATATATAGTGTATATATTGTAGTATATGTATATAGTGTATTATATGTATATAGTGTACATATTGTATATAGTGTATTATATGTATATATTGTAGTATATGTATATAGTGTATTATATGTATATAGTGTATATATTGTATATAGTGTAGTATATATATAGTGTATATATTGTAGTATATGTATATAGTGTATTATATGTATATAGTGTACATATTGTATATAGTGTATTATATGTATATATTGTAGTATATGTATATAGTGTACATATTGTATATAGTGTATTATATGTATATATTGTAGTATATGTATATAGTGTAGTATATGTATATAGTGTACATATTGTATATAGTGTATTATATGTATATAGTGTATATATTGTATATAGTGTATTATATGTATATAGTGTACATATTGTATATAGTGTATTATATGTATATAGTGTATATATTGTATATAGTGTATATATTGTACATAGTGTAGTATATGTATATAGTGTATATATTGTAAATAGTGTAGTATATGTATATAGTGTATATATTGTATATAGTGTAGTATATAATGAATAAATAAAAAAGTATATGTATATATAGTGTATATAGTGTATATTTCTCAGCCTCTCTTCAGGATGTGTCCCTTTCTTTACGTGCCTCCACTTCGACAGTGTCCTCTCCCCGTCAGCCATGTTGTTCTTGTTAGCACGTCCATAGCGAGTCTACTGAGAGATATAAGTGACAAGTGTAGGCTACTCTGTCTTAGACATGGCAACATGTGCATGTGCACGTACGAGACAGTCTGCCCCACAACAACAAATGTCTTAGACATGGCAACATGTGCATGTGCACGTACGAGACCGTCTGCCCCACAACAACAAATGTCTTAGACATGGCAACATGTGCATGTGCACGTACGAGACAGTCTGCCCCACAACAACAAATGTCTTAGACATGGCAACATGTGCATGTGCACGTACGAGACAGTCTGCCCCACAACAACAAATGTCTGAGACATGGCAACATGTGCATGTGCACGTACGAGACAGTCTGCCCCACAACAACAAATGTCTGAGACATGGCAACATGTGCATGTGCACGTACGAGACAGTCTGCCCCACAACAACAAATGTCTTAGACATGGCAACATGTGCATGTGCACGTACGAGACCGTCTGCCCCACAACAACAAATGTCTTAGACATGGCAACATGTGCATGTGCACGTACGAGACAGTCTGCCCCACAACAACAAATGTCTTAGACATGGCAACATGTGCATGTGCACGTACGAGACAGTCTGCCCCACAACAACAAATGTCTGAGACATGGCAACATGTGCATGTGCACATACGAGACAGTCTGCCCCACAACAACAAGGGAGAGAAGAGCAAGGACGACAACGAGGACTACAATGGTGGACTCGTGCAAAGTACTATGGGTAAATGTATACCATATATGGATCATCTGATGACCTCACCATTTTAAAATGTACAAAAATTGTGCAAATTCCAAACAACTCCTCTATAAGAAACAAGAAAGAATGCAAGATTATTTGATAAACATCTTCATGTACTTCATGTTCATGTACTTCATCGTCAAGTACTTCAGGTACATGCACTTCATGTTCATGTCCTTCACGTTCATGTCCTTCACGTTCATGTACTTCATGTGCATGTACTTCACGTTCATGTACTTCACGTTCATGTACTTCATGAGCATGTACTTCATGTGCATGTACTTCATGTTCATGTACTTCATGTGCATGTACTTCATGTTCATGTACTTCACTTTCATGTACTTCACGTTGATGTACTTCTATTGGGTAAAACAAACAAAGCCTGTTTTTAGAGAAGCTGGAGCCCACAATAAAAAGAGGATGTTTCTACTTGATGTACTACTTTACTTACAACTTCACCCAACAATAAACACCTCCTTCTAAATGCTGCAAGGCATGCTGGGAAGGCTGCTGCTTGTACAGGTCAAGTCCACAACAAAACATCATAAAGCTAACGCACAACCTTGTGATGCTAAATCAAGTCAAATCAGCTTTATTTACAAAGCACATTTCAAATGTACCACAGTGGTACCCACAGTGATGTACAATGGACCGATTAAAAGATAATACCAGGACCGAAGTAAACAACACAACACAAACAGAACATGATCAAAAATAAATAAACAAAACATAAAAACAGGTTGACAGCAGGTGTATAATGGGGCGCCATTGCAGGATGGATATCACTCAGTCTTAAAAGCCAAGGAATAAAAGTATGTTTTTAAGAGAGATTTAAAAAGAGGAAGACAGGAGGCTTGTCTAATACTCAGAGGTAGGTCCTTCCAGAGCCTGGGAGCAGCAGCAGCGAAAGCTCTGTCACCTCTAAGCTTCAGTCTTGTGTCAGGGACCCTTGTGCTAACACACAACCTTATGATGCTAACACACAACCTTATGATGATAACACACAACCTTCTGATGCTAACACACAACCTTCTGATGCTAACACACAAACTTGTGATGCTATAACACAATCTTCTGATGCTAACACACAACCTTGTGATGCTAACACACAACCTTCTGATGCTAACACACAACCTTCTGATCCTAACACACAAACTTGTGATGCTAACACACAATCTTCTGATGCTAACACACAACCTTGTGATGCTAACACACAACCTTGTGATGCTAACACACAACCTTCTGATGCTAACACACAACCTTATGATGCCAACACACAACCTTGTGATGCCAACACACAATCTTCTGATGCTGACACACAATCTTCTGATGCTAACACACAATCTTCTGATGCTAACACACAATCTTCTGATGCTGACACACAATCTTCTGATGCTGACACACAATCTTCTGATGCTAAAGCAAAAGGAAGCGAAGGCGACATGTTAAGAATTAGTGCACAAACATTCTTTGTGTGGAGCGAGTCAGACGGAAACATTCTTGCTGGGACTCGGAGGACAACAGTAGCGCTACACTGTAGCGTGTGTGTGTGTGTGTGTGTGAGTGTGTGTGTGTGTGTGTGTGTGTGTGTGAGTGTGTGTGTGTGTGTGTGTGTGAGTGCAGATGGCGTCCCATCACCTCAGGGAAAGTGCAGATAAGCGAGAGTAGGGTCTGAGAAGCGAGAGTAGGGTCTGAGAAGCGAGAGTAGGGTCTGAGAAGTGAGATTAGGGTCTGAGAAGTGAGATTAGGGTCTGAGAAGTGAGATTAGGGTCTGAGAAGCGAGAGTAGGGTCTGAGAAGCGAGAGTAGGGTCTGAGAAGCGAGAGTAGGGTCTGAGAAGCGAGAGTAGGGTCTGAGAAGCAAGAGTAGGGTCTGAGAAGCGAGAGTAGGGTCTAAGAAGTGAGAGTAGGGTCTGAGAAGCGAGAGTAGGGTCTAAGAAGTGAGATTAGGGTCTGAGAAGCGAGAGTAGGGTCTGAGAAGTGAGAGTAGGGTCTGAGAAGCGAGAGTAGGGTCTGAGAAGCGAGAGTAGGGTCTGAGAAGCAAGAGTAGGGTCTGAGAAGCGAGAGTAGGGTCTAAGAAGTGAGAGTAGGGTCTGAGAAGTGAGATTAGGGTCTGAGAAGCGAGAGTAGGGTCTGAGAAGCGAGAGTAGGGTCTGAGAAGCGAGAGTAGGGTCTGAGAAGCGAGAGTAGGGTCTGAGAAGCAAGAGTAGGGTCTGAGAAGCGAGAGTAGGGTCTAAGAAGTGAGAGTAGGGTCTGAGAAGCGAGAGTAGGGTCTAAGAAGTGAGATTAGGGTCTGAGAAGCGAGAGTAGGGTCTGAGAAGTGAGAGTAGGGTCTGAGAAGCGAGAGTAGGGTCTGAGAAGCGAGAGTAGGGTCTGAGAAGCAAGAGTAGGGTCTGAGAAGCGAGAGTAGGGTCTAAGAAGTGAGAGTAGGGTCTGAGAAGTGAGAGTAGGGTCTGAGAAGCGAGAGTAGGGTCTGAGAAGCGAGAGTAGGGTCTGAGAAGCGAGAGTAGGGTCTGAGAAGCGAGAGTAGGGTCTGAGAAGTGAGAGTAGGGTCTGAGAAGCGAGAGTAGGGTCTGAGAAGCGAGAGTAGGGTCTGAGAAGCGAGAGTAGGGTCTGAGATAAGACGGCAGGAGAGCGACTGACTTCCAGGTCCACCATGGACACCTTCTGCTCCAACGTTTGTGTTGTATTCCCACTTCCTGTCACATGGCCACTAAACACTGTGCTGATTGTGGTATCCTCGCTGGAGATAAAAGATGGCAGCAGATAGTGGGTGGCGCCAGGCAGTGACATGTCCGGCCTGTTGATAAGCATCCTTGCTGCTGTCTCTGCACACGCTCCAGGAAGCAGCAAGGAAGCAATTACTAAACCATGGACCTTCTACACCAGATATTTGGACTCGGGGGCCACAGTGAGAGAAACAAATGTGTCTGGGGGCCAACCTGTATAAATGTTACAGTAAATATACATTTATTTATCTGTACAGTAAGTGTGTTTGGCTCCTTTTTCCAGGAACACTAACACCAAAAGTCACAATGTTCTAAAAGTTATGACAGACAACCTAAAAAAAAAAAAAAAAACGGAATGGAATTTTACAGTTTTGTACTGAATGGGACAGCCAGAAAATAGAGAAATGTACAATATTAACTATGAACCATAAAAGACTGAATATTAACAACACATCATCATCTTCTCCTCCTACAATCAAGCAAAATATGAATGCAAAGTGTAATAAACAACTATAATATCATATATCATCACTCTTATGCAGACATTTCTAAAATATGACATATCACTTTTATGCAGAAATCTGCTTCCACATCTGTCCCTGACACAGGTGTTTGGGGCTGAAAACAAGCCCCGCCCACTCTGCTGTGACCTCGGTTACCGTAGTAACTGCTATAAAAGTGCAGATTTCAAGCATTGAAAGACTTTCTAGAGTTGAAGACTTACAGTCATTTAAAAAGTTGAGTGCACATCATCATGGAAAATACACTTTTCATCTTACAGGTCTGAAAAAATGATGTAGAACATCTGGAGGACCAGGTTGGAAATCTTCATTTTGCCCAGCTTTGTCCTAGACTGTCACTTCACATCTTACTAGACTGTCACCTCACACATCTAGACTGTCACCTCACATCTTACAACTTCCTGTCACAACCAGCAACGTGACCACCAGGACATCATCCAGCACACATCTTTGGAGGCATCTGACATCATCCAGCCTACATCATCCAGCCTACACCATCCAGCCTACATCATCCAGCCTACATCATCCAGCCTACATCATCCAGCCTACATCATCCAGCCTACATCATCCAGCCTACATCATCCAGCCTACATCATCCAGCCTACATCATCCAGCCTACATCATCCAGCCTACATCATCCAGCCTACATCATCCAGCCTACATCATCCAGCCTACACCATCCAGCCTACACCATCCAGCCTACATCATCCAGCCTACATCATCCAGCCTACATCATCCAGCCTACATCATCCAGCCTACACCATCCAGCCTACACCATCCAGCCTACATCATCCAGCCTACATCATCCAGCCTACATCATCCAGCCTACATCATCCAGCCTACACCATCCAGTCTACATCATCCAGCCTACACCATCCAGCCTACACCATCCAGCCTACATCATCCAGCCTACACCATCCAGCCTACATCATCCAGCCTACATCATCCAGCCTACATCATCCAGCCTACATCATCCAGCCTAGATCATCCAGCCTACATCATCCAGCCTACATCATCCAGCCTACACCATCCAGCCTACATCATCCAGCCTACATCATCCAGCCTACATCATCCAGCCTACATCATCCAGCCTACATCATCCAGCCTACATCATCCAGCCTACATCATCCAGCCTACACCATCCAGCCTACACCATCCAACCTACATCATCCAGCCTACACCATCCAGCCTACATCATCCAGCCTACATCATCCAGCCTACACCATCCAGCCTACATCATCCAGCCTACATCATCCAGCCTACATCATCCAGCCTACATCATCCAGCCTACATCATCCAGCCTACATCATCCAGCCTACATCATCCAGCCTACATCATCCAGCCTACATCATCCAGCCTACATCATCCAGCCAAGTGAACACCAACAGCTGGTCTTGTTCCTGGGTGCAAGTGAGGACCAGGTACAGAACCAGAAGAGTACGGCAACAATGGACAAGACTCGTAGAAAAGCAGCAGCCAAGAAGAAGAGACTGAGGTTCCTACCTGGTCCGGCGTCCATGATGTTCACCTGTCCTTGACGGTCGGACGGCAGCCCCGAAGACCCGGGCATGCTGACTGGATCCGAACGCAGCGGCTGGATCCTAAACACCCAAGCACATGTGGCGTTAGTGGCGTTGAAGAGCTCAGGTAAGCAGGGTGCGTATGAAGAGTGAGCGACACCTGGGCTTGCGACACACTAATGACCCACACAACAAAGCGTTGAAGAGCTCAGGTGAGCGACACCTGGGCTTGCGACACATTAATGACCCACACAACAAAGCTCTCCCGAGTTGTAATAATACATTGAATTTCTTGTGTCTTTTTTGACATGTTTCAATGTAAAAGATAGCAAAGCAAACATGGAAAGTCTAATCTGGCTGTTAGCAGGCTACTGTACCAACACATTGTTGTCAATTACACAGATCATATTTGTTATTGGGGGTGGTCCCCTCTTTTAAAGTTTGACATATCATTGCGGCGACTATCAGGACTACTTGATCTGCGGTCTGTTTTGGCCACACCCATCTTCTTCCTGACCCGACCGTTTCTTTTTCACTTCCGCCTGTGTTCACTTCTTGGAGATCTAGCAATTTTAGTCTTACTCCTCCGTCATTGGCTGGAATCCTTAAGAACAAGCCCCTCCTACTGACCTGTGATTGGACAGAGTCTGCAGATGTCAGACACATGAATACTTTCTAAGGGGGCGTGGTCTGAGCGTGCCCAGTCACGATGTAGTTTAGTACACAACTCTTACTACATGACGCCAAGACCCTGGGAGACAAACGCTGGTGTTGTTTCTTGGCAGATCGATACCAGAAAGAGTTTTGCTACCTCAGACTGTGCAAGTCCAGGGTGTCCGTGTCAAAGTCCAGGAGAGGCTGCTGGGCGTCAGGCGGACCCTGAGACTGCAGGACCGAGGACGAGGAGGAAATGACGGTGGTCTGGCCTGAAGGGTGGATGGTCTTGAACTGAAACTGTGGTCCCATCCACAGGCGGCGATGTGGACCGGTGTGAGTCACGATCTCCACCTGCAGCAACACAGTCGGGAATACAACTTAACAATGTGTGCAGTGCTGCAGGAACTAGGAATGATACTGCAGGAACTAGGAATGATACTGCAGGAACTAGGAATGATAGTGCAGGAACTAGGAATGATACTGCAGGAACTAGGAATGATACTGCAGGAACTAGGAATGATAGTGCAGGAACTAGGAATGATACTGCAGGAACTAGGAATGATAGTGCAGGAACTAGGAATGATACTGCAGGAACTAGGAATGATACTGCAGGAACTAGGAATGATACTGCAGGAACTAGGAATGATACTGCAGGAACTAGGAATGATACTGCAGGAACTAGGAATGACACAAACACAAGTCATCCAACCCAGAGTGGAGTTGAGAGAAAGATTTCCAGAAACTGACAACTTGTCCAGAGACTTTAGGACAACAACTGATTATCAACCATTTTTCAACATTCTTTCTCTCCTTTCCTATTTTCATGAATTATTCATGATTTCTCTCATCTGCTTTTAGAGCTTTTGTTGTGATTCAGGCGTTGGCCTGCAGGGGGCAGTCATGTTTGCTTGCTGCAGAGAAGAAGAAGAACACCACTTCCCCCCGGCAGATATACTGAACATACTCCCAGCCCCTTCCTGCTGCGTCACTGACAAGAAGCTAAAGGCTGATGTGTGGACACTTAAGCTCCATCCCAGTCAGAGTTTGGTGGCAAAATGTTGATTTAATGCTGTAAAATATGTCTTCATTTGTAGTGAAACAACTTCACTTTCACATCAACTAGTTGCACAACAAATCAACTTCAATTCAAGTTTCAGGAAAAAAGTGTACAACATTTTTAACATTGATTAAAAATGTGACATTTTGTTGCAAAAAAAAAAAGGTGGATAAAATAGATAACAATAACTCCATATTTGCTAGCAGATACAACTAACTCCATATTTGCTGGTAAATAAAAATAACTCCATAATTGCTGGTAGATAAAGTTAACTCCATATTTTCTAGTAGAGAAAAATAACTCCATATTTGCTGGTAAATAAAATTAACTCCATATTTGCTGTTTGATACAAGTAACTCCATGTTTGCAGGTACAAACCCCGTTTCCATATGAGTTGGGAAATGGTGTTAGATGTAAATATAAACAGAATACAATGATTTGCAAATCCTTTTCAAGCCATATTCAGTTGAATATGCTACAAAGACAACATATTTCATGTTCAAACTCATAAACTTTATTTTTTTTTGCAAATAATAATTAACTTTAGAATTTGATGCCAGCAACACGTGACAAAGAAGTTGGGAAAGGTGGCAATAAATACTGATAAGGTTGAGGAATGCTCATCAAACACTTATTTGGAA
>NC_084623.1:60735274-60764207 GCF_033978795.1 Nerophis ophidion | reverse complement strand
ACTTAAGATGTGCTCATACTTACATCAGCTTGCAAGTTCAACACTTTGCTGAATATTAAATATTTAAACCACTACTGGGTCTCCACTTCAACTCTCAGGGTGTTTTTTAGCCAGAGGAGACGTGTGTGCGTGTGCGTGCGTGCGTGCGTAGTGTGTGTGTGTGAGTGTGTGTGTGTGTGTGTGTGTGTGTGTGTGTGAGAGACATTAAAATTCAACAAGAGGAGCACACAGTTGCTCTGCTGTTACACAAGACAAATAGCAGTATAAAGTATTCCCATAAAGCAGTAATTAATACTTCATGCTGCTTCAAGCTAAACACTTGCTGTATGCTACCAACCACCAGCTGCTCTTTAATAATCATAATTATAATAATAATAATACACTTGATGGATGCTAACCAAGTTATATGTTAATGTAACCAAGTTATTAATGTAACCTAGTTATATATTGACATAATATTCATGTAACAACACATGTTGTACATTCCTAATGTTGTCCTACACTAATAAGAATATTATTCATGTAACAACACAATGGTAAACAGTTCATCTAGTGGAGTTGACACTAGAATAAACAGGCAGACATCTAGTGGAGTTAACACTAGTGGAGTTAACACTAGTGGAGTTAACACTAGAATAAACAGGCAGACATCGCCCTCTAGTGGAGAGCTCAGCAAACAGTCATGAACATACTTGAGAGAATTATTGAGAGGGCTTTGAAAGTGAAATACTGCAGTATTTATCTATCCATCCATTTCCTACCGCTTGTCTCATTCAGGGTTGCAGGGGGTGCTGGAGCCTATCTCAGCTACCATCAGGTGGAAGGCGGGATACACGCTGGACAAATCACCACCTCATCACAAGAACAACACAGATGTACAACATTCACACACTAGGAACCATTGAGTGTTGACAATCAACCTATCAGGTGCATGTCTTTGGAGGTGGGAGGGGCCTATACCCAGGTGCATGTATTTGGATGTGGGAGGAGCCTATACCCAGGTGCATGTCTTTGGAGGTGGGAGGAGCCTATACCCAGGTGCATGTCTTTGGAGGTGGAGGAGCCTATACCCAGGTGCATGTCTTTGGATGTGGGAGGAGCCTATACCCAGATGCATGTCTTTGGAGGTGGGAACCCACGCAGTCACGGGGGAGAACATGCAAACTCCACACAGAAATATCCTGAGCCCGGGATTGAACTCAGGACCTTAGTATTTTGAGGCACATGCACTAACCCCCGTTGCACCGAATGTTAACTTAACAGCCTCATCCCTGCAGATATAGCCGGCCTAAACAGCCTTATCCCTGCAGCTATTGCCGCCCTAAACAGCCTTATCCCTGCAGATATAGCCGCCCTAAACAGCCTTATCCCTGCAGCTATTGCCGCCCTAAACAGCCTTATCCCTGCAGATATAGCCGGCCTAAACAGCCTTATCCCTGCAGCTATTGCCGCCCTAAACAGCCTTATCCCTGCAGATATAGCCGCCCTACACAGCCTCATCCCTGCAGATATAGCCGCCCTAACCAGCCTTATCCCTGCAGATATAGCCGCCCTACACAGCCTTATCCCTGCAGATATAGCCGCCCTACACAGCCTTATCCCTGCAGATATAGCCGCCCTACACAGCCTTATCCCTGCAGATATAGCCGCCCTAAACAGCCTCATCCCTGCAGATATAGCCGCCCTACACAGCCTTATCCCTGCAGATATAGCCGCCCTAAACAGCCTCATCCCTGCAGATATAGCCGCCCTACACAGCCTTATCCCTGCAGATATAGCCGCCCTAAACAGCCTTATCCCTGCAGATATAGCCGCCCTACACAGCCTTATCCCTGCAGATATAGCCGCCCTAACCAGCCTTATCCCTGCAGATATAGCCGCCCTAAACAGCCTTATCCCTGCAGATATAGCCGCCCTAAACAGCCTCATCCCTACAGATATAGCCGCCCTACACAGCCTTATCCCTGCAGATATAGCCGACCTAAACAGCCTTATCCCTGCAGATATAGCCGCCCTACACAGCCTTATCCCTGCAGATATAGCCGCCCTAAACAACCTCATCCCTGCAGATATAGCCGCCCTAAACAACCTCATCCCTGCAGATATAGCCGCCCTAAACAACCTCATCCCTGCAGATATAGCCGCCCTAAACAACCTCATCCCTGCAGATATAGCCGCCCTATACAACATGTTCCTGTCACTGATGTGTAATGTTGGATTTACATTTATTGGTCCTGTCACTGTACTCACACTATGTACAAGGATACCATGTGATACCATGTGTGATGATACCATGTGCCTTGACACCATGTGTGATGATACCCTGTACAAGGATACCATGTGGGATGATACCATGTATGATGATACCATGTGCCTTGACACCATGTGTGATGATACTACGACTGGGCGAAATGGCCTTTTTTTAATATCACAATATTTTTATGCCATATCGCGATACACAATATATATATCAATATTTTGCCTTGGCCTTGAATGAACACTTGATGTATATAATGACAGCAGTATGAGGTGACAGTATGTGACGTATGAGGTGACAGTATGTGACGTGACAGTATGTGACGTGTGAGGTGACAGTATGTGACGTATGAGGTGACAGTATGTGACGTATGAGGTGACAGTATGTGACGTGACAGTATGTGACGTGTGAGGTGACAGTATGTGACGTGTGAGGTGACAGTATGTGACGTGTGAGGTGACAGTATGTGACGTGTGAGGTGACAGTATGTGACGTATGAGGTGACAGTATGTGACGTTTGAGGTGACAGTATGTGACGTATGAGGTGACAGTATGTGACGTATGAGGTGACAGTATGTGACGTGTGAGGTGACAGTATGTGACGTGTGAGGTGACAGTATGTGACGTGTGAGGTGACAGTATGTGACGTATGAGGTGACAGTATGTGACGTATGAGGTGACAGTATGTGACGTATGAGGTGACAGTATGTGACGTGACAGTATGTGACGTGTGAGGTGACAGTATGTGACGTGTGAGGTGACAGTATGTGACGTGTGAGGTGACAGTATGTGACGTATGAGGTGACAGTATGTGACGTATGAGGTGACAGTATGTGACGTGACAGTATGTGACGTGTGAGGTGACAGTATGTGACGTGTGAGGTGACAGTATGTGACGTATGAGGTGACAGTATGTGACGTTTGAGGTGACAGTATGTGACGTATGAGGTGACAGTATGTGACGTATGAGGTGACAGTATGTGACGTGTGAGGTGACAGTATGTGACGTGTGAGGTGACAGTATGTGACGTATGAGGTGACAGTATGTGACGTATGAGGTGACAGTATGTGACGTATGAGGTAACAGTATGTGACGTATGAGGTGACAGTATGTGACGTGTGAGGTGACAGTATGTGACGTGTGAGGTGACAGTATGTGACGTGTGAGGTGACAGTATGTGACGTATGAGGTGACAGTATGTGACGTATGAGGTGACAGTATGTGACGTATGAGGTGACAGTATGTGACGTGTGAGGTGACAGTATGTGACGTATGAGGTGACAGTATGTGACGTGACAGTATGTGACGTGTGAGGTGACAGTATGTGACGTGTGAGGTGACAGTATGTGACGTGTGAGGTGACAGTATGTGACGTATGAGGTGACAGTATGTGACGTATGAGGTGACAGTATGTGACATGACAGTATGTGACGTGTGAGGTGACAGTATGTGACGTGTGAGGTGACAGTATGTGACGTATGAGGTGACAGTATGTGACGTTTGAGGTGACAGTATGTGACGTATGAGGTGACAGTATGTGACGTATGAGGTGACAGTATGTGACGTGTGAGGTGACAGTATGTGACGTGTGAGGTGACAGTATGTGACGTATGAGGTGACAGTATGTGACGTATGAGGTGACAGTATGTGACGTATGAGGTAACAGTATGTGACGTATGAGGTGACAGTATGTGACGTGTGAGGTGACAGTATGTGACGTGTGAGGTGACAGTATGTGACGTGTGAGGTGACAGTATGTGACGTATGAGGTGACAGTATGTGACGTATGAGGTGACAGTATGTGACGTATGAGGTGACAGTATGTGACGTGTGAGGTGACAGTATGTGACGTATGAGGTGACAGTATGTGACGTATGAGGTGACAGTATGTGACGTATGAGGTGACAGTATGTGACGTGTGAGGTGACAGTATGTGACGTATGAGGTGACAGTATGTGACGTTTGAGGTGACAGTATGTGACGTATGAGGTGACAGTATGTGACGTATGAGGTGACAGTATGTGACGTGTGAGGTGACAGTATGTGACGTGTGAGGTGACAGTATGTGACGTATGAGGTGACAGTATGTGACGTATGAGGTGACAGTATGTGACGTATGAGGTAACAGTATGTGACGTATGAGGTGACAGTATGTGACGTATGAGGTGACAGTATGTGACGTATGAGGTGACAGTATGTGACGTGTGAGGTGACAGTATGTGACGTGTGAGGTGACAGTATGTGACGTATGAGGTGACAGTATGTGACGTATGAGGTGACAGTATGTGACGTGTGAGGTGACAGTATGTGACGTATGAGGTGACAGTATGTGACGTATGAGGTGACAGTATGTGACGTATGAGGTGACAGTATGTGACGTATGAGGTGACAGTATGTGACGTATGAGTTGACAGTATGTGACGTGTGAGGTGACAGTATGTGACGTATGAGGTGACAGTATGTGACGTATGAGGTGACAGTATGTGACGTATGAGGTGACAGTATGTGACGTATGAGGTGACAGTATGTGACGTATGAGGTGACAGTATGTGACGTGTGAGGTGACAGTATGTGACGTATGAGGTGACAGTATGTGACGTATGAGGTGACAGTATGTGACGTATGAGGTGACAGTATGACGTATGAGGTGACAGTATGTGACGTATGAGGTGACAGTATGTGACGTATGAGGTGACAGTATGTGACGTGTGAGGTGACAGTATGTGACGTATGAGGTGACAGTATGTGACGTATGAGGTGACAGTATGTGACGTATGAGGTGACAGTATGACGTATGAGGTGACAGTATGTGACGTATGAGGTGACAGTATGTGACATGTGAGGTGACAGTATGTGACGTGTGAGGTGACAGTATGTGACGTATGAGGTGACAGTATGTGACGTGTGAGGTGACAGTATGTGACGTATGAGGTGACAGTATGTGACGTGTGAGGTGACAGTATGTGACGTATGAGGTGACAGTATGTGACGTATGAGGTGACAGTATGACGTATGAGGTGACAGTATGTGACGTATGAGGTGACAGTATGTGACGTGTGAGGTGACAGTATGTGACGTATGAGGTGACAGTATGTGACGTTTGAGGTGACAGTATGTGACGTATGAGGTGACAGTATGTGACGTATGAGGTGACAGTATGTGACGTGTGAGGTGACAGTATGTGACGTGTGAGGTGACAGTATGTGACGTATGAGGTGACAGTATGTGACGTATGAGGTGACAGTATGTGACGTATGAGGTAACAGTATGTGACGTATGAGGTGACAGTATGTGACGTATGAGGTGACAGTATGTGACGTGTGAGGTGACAGTATGTGACGTGTGAGGTGACAGTATGTGACGTATGAGGTGACAGTATGTGACGTATGAGGTGACAGTATGTGACGTGTGAGGTGACAGTATGTGACGTATGAGGTGACAGTATGTGACGTATGAGGTGACAGTATGTGACGTATGAGGTGACAGTATGTGACGTATGAGGTGACAGTATGTGACGTATGAGTTGACAGTATGTGACGTGTGAGGTGACAGTATGTGACGTATGAGGTGACAGTATGTGACGTATGAGGTGACAGTATGTGACGTATGAGGTGACAGTATGTGACGTATGAGGTGACAGTATGTGACGTATGAGGTGACAGTATGTGACGTATGAGGTGACAGTATGACGTATGAGGTGACAGTATGTGACGTATGAGGTGACAGTATGTGACGTATGAGTTGACAGTATGTGACGTGTGAGGTGACAGTATGTGACGTATGAGGTGACAGTATGTGACGTATGAGGTGACAGTATGTGACGTATGAGGTGACAGTATGTGACGTATGAGGTGACAGTATGTGACGTATGAGGTGACAGTATGACGTATGAGGTGACAGTATGTGACGTATGAGGTGACAGTATGTGACGTATGAGGTGACAGTATGTGACGTGTGAGGTGACAGTATGTGACGTATGAGGTGACAGTATGTGACGTATGAGGTGACAGTATGTGACGTATGAGGTGACAGTATGACGTATGAGGTGACAGTATGTGACGTATGAGGTGACAGTATGTGACATGTGAGGTGACAGTATGTGACGTGTGAGGTGACAGTATGTGACGTATGAGGTGACAGTATGTGACGTGTGAGGTGACAGTATGTGACGTATGAGGTGACAGTATGTGACGTGTGAGGTGACAGTATGTGACGTATGAGGTGACAGTATGTGACGTATGAGGTGACAGTATGACGTATGAGGTGACAGTATGTAACGTATGAGGTGACAGTATGTGACGTATGAGGTGACAGTATGTGACGTATGAGGTGACAGTATGTGACGTTTGAGGTGACAGTATGTGACGTGTGAGGTGACAGTATGTGACGTGTGAGGTGACAGTATGTGACGTATGAGGTGACAGTATGTGACGTATGAGGTGACAGTATGTGACGTATGAGGTGACAGTATGTGACGTGTGAGGTGACAGTATGTGACGTATGAGGTGACAGTATGACGTATGAGGTGACAGTATGTGACCGACACAACTGCTTGGTCAACACGTCAGTTACTGAGTGACCGACACAACTGCTTGGTCAACACGTCTAGTTACTGTTGTGTCGGTCACTCAGTAACTAGACGTGTTGACCAAGCAGTTGTGTCGGTCACTCAG
Source organism: Nerophis ophidion (assembly GCF_033978795.1). Classification (NCBI taxonomy): domain Eukaryota; kingdom Metazoa; phylum Chordata; class Actinopteri; order Syngnathiformes; family Syngnathidae; genus Nerophis; species Nerophis ophidion. Next base: position 60,757,276 of record NC_084623.1, on the reverse strand, counting down.
TAACTAGACGTGTTGACAAAGCAGAGGTGTCGGTCACTCAGTAACTAGACGTGTTGACCAAGCAGTTGTGTCGGTCACTCAGTAACTAGACGTGTTGACCAAGCAGTTGTGTCCCTCACTCAGTAACTAGACGTGTTGACCAAGCAGTTGTGTCGGTCACTCAGTAACTAGACGTGTTGACCAAGCAGTTGTGTCCCTCACTCAGTAACTAGACGTGTTGACCAAGCAGTCGTGTCGGTCACTCAGTAACTAGACGTGTTGACAAAGCAGAGGTGTCGGTCACTCAGTAACTAGACGTGTTGACCAAGCAGTTGTGTCCCTCACTCAGTAACTAGACGTGTTGACCAAGCAGTTGTGTCGGTCACTCAGTAACTAGACGTGTTGACCAAGCAGTTGTGTCGGTCACTCAGTAACTAGACGTGTTGACCAAGCAGTTGTGTCGGTCACTCAGTAACTAGACGTGTTGACCAAGCAGTTGTGTCGGTCACTCAGTAACTAGACGTGTTGACCAAGCAGTTGTGTCGGTCACTCAGTAACTAGACGTGTTGACAAAGCAGAGGTGTCCCTCACTCAGTAACTAGACGTGTTGACCAAGCAGTTGTGTCGGTCACTCAGTAACTAGACGTGTTGACCAAGCAGTTGTGTCGGTCACTCAGTAACTAGACGTGTTGACCAAGCAGTTGTGTCGGTCACTCAGTAACTAGACGTGTTGACCAAGCAGTTGTGTCGGTCACTCAGTAACTAGACGTGTTGACCAAGCAGTTGTGTCGGTCACTCAGTAACTAGACGTGTTGACCAAGCAGTTGTGTCGGTCACTCAGTAACTAGACGTGTTGACCAAGCAGTTGTGTCGGTCACTCAGTAACTAGACGTGTTGACCAAGCAGTTGTGTCGGTCACTCAGTAACTAGACGTGTTGACCAAGCAGTTGTGTCCCTCACTCAGTAACTAGACGTGTTGACCAAGCAGTTGTGTCGGTCACTCAGTAACTAGACGTGTTGACCAAGCAGTTGTGTCGGTCACTCAGTAACTAGACGTGTTGACAAAGCAGAGGTGTCCCTCACTCACCAGTCTCTCCATCTCCTGCTCTCGGAGTCGTTCTTCCCTCTGACGGCGGTGATAGTCCAGCAGCTGGTCCTGGTTGTCACTGATCTCTGAGATGCTGTTCTTCCTCTCCCTCACTGCTGAGATCTTCCTGGTGCACCTGGGACTGGCGATGGGGGAGGAGCCGGGAAGAGAACCCAGACTGTAGGCAGGTGACAAGGCGTGTCCAGAGATGGCCTTTGGTGAGCCACCTTCCTTCATGGGAAAGGTGGGGGAGGGACTACGAGCCCGCATCCCTTTATTGCCAGTCAGATCCTCAGGCAAGGTTCCAAACTTAGGATGAAGCCGGAGACCCTCTGGGGTTGGCCTCCGCAGACTTGAGGGGCTCTCCGGGGCCTTCATGGTGGCAACTTGGCCGCCTCTTCGAGCGATGGAGGGACTTAGAGGTGGAAGTTCTCTCACGTAACCTCCTGCACCGTTTAGTTCTAGGTTCTTCCTGGCCATGCCGGGGCTGGCAGGAGATCCTTGGATGACATGGACAACAGGATCCAGAGGAGGCTGAAAGGCCAGATTAGGATGGAAAGGTTGCCTGGATGAACTGGAGCCATCAGTCGAGAGAGTCTGCCCTCTCAAAGGACTGGGAGGCCTTTCCTGAAGCACTGTGGTGATCTTGGTCCTAGAACTAGATGGCACGGGAAAAGGAGATGTTTGCAGCCTGGAAGTGAGGCCGCTTGGCACTAGAGTTCTGCTACTGAGACATTCTTGTGAAGACAGGTCTTGGCCTAATCCTCTGCGACTAGGCTTAGGGCTTAGACCGTCTCCTAAGACCCTCCTCTGCAGCCCAGGGCTCCCTTTAACACTTTCCCAGTTGGTGGTCCGGGGCTGGCTGGTGAAATGATAGCTGGAGGAACGTGCAGGCACCGGAGGTAGAGAGGACCCCTGGTCCTGGAGAGGCAAAGGGGACACCTGGTCCTGGAGAGGCAAAGGGGACACCTGGTCCTGGAGAGGCAGAGGGGACACCTGGTCCTGGGGGTCTGCACCAGGAGTCGGGCTGCTGGCAGCTGAAGGGGAGGACAGCGGAGAAAAGGCTGGCGATGTATTTTCGTAGCTGGACCCCACGGACATGGCCCCTGGACTGGTGAGGGGGGACAGCAAATACCTAACCCCCCCCATTGACCATGGGCCCTCCGGGGGGCCTTTTGTCCTCCGAGGAGCAAGACTGAGGCTCGTCCATAGCTAAGGAGTCCATGATGTCCTGGAGGTCCTTCTCAATAGAGCTGACGATGGCGCTGTGGTCCGACTCGGCTCGCTCGCCAAGGTCTTGGAGGGACTGTGCTGGACTGCTCCGGTGAGGCCCATTGAACATGTCTGAACACACAACAAGAACACAACCTTTTTACGTGCACAACAGTAACACAATATTAACGCAACCACAGTACATGCACAACAGTAACACAACAATTGTAGAGACAACAATCACATAACAATAGTACATGCACATTAATAACAAATGCACATGCACAACAACACAATAATAACACAACAGTTGTACAGACACAACAATCACAAAACAATAGTACATGCACATTAATAATTGCACATGCACAACAACACAATAATAACACAATAATTGTACAGACACAACAATCACACAACAATAGTACATGCACAATGACACAATTGTACATGCACAACAATAACAATTGCACATGCACAACAACAACACAATAATAACACAACAATTTTACAGACACAACAATAGTACATGCACAATGACAACAATTGTACATGCACAACAATAACAATTGCACATGCACAACAACAACACAATAATAACACAACAATTTTACAGACACAACAATAGTACATGCACAATGACAACAATTGTACATGCACAACAATAACAATTGCACATGCACAACAACAACACAATAACAACACAACAATTTTACATGCATAACAATAACACAACAATAACATAATAAAACAATTGTACATGCACAACGGCTATATGGCAATGCGGAGCAGTGCACACAATAATAACACAACATTAACAACAATTGTACAAGGGTTATATGGCAAGTTAACACAATAACAACAATCGTACATGCACAACGGCTATATGGCAAGGCGGAGGAGAACCCACAACAATAACACAACAATTGTACATGCACAAGGATTATATGGCAATAACACAAGAATTGCACATAGGTTATATGGCAAGTGCACACAACGATAACTCAACAATTGAACGTGGTTATATGGCAAGTGCACACAATAATAACACAACAATTGTACATGCACAAGGGTCATATGGCAATAACACAACAATTGTACATACTGTAGGTTGTATGGCAAGTTCAGACAACAATAACACAACAATTGAACGTGGTTATATGTTAAGTGCACACAACAATTGAACGTGGTTGCATGGCAAGTGCACACAACGATAACACAACAATTGAATGTGGTTGTATGGCAAGTGCACACAACAATAGAACGTGGTTGTATGGCAAGTGCACACAACAATAACACAACAATTGAACGCGGTTGTATGGCAAGTGCACACAACAATATGACAACAATTGAACGTGGTTGTATGGCAAGTGCACACAATAACAACAATTGAACGTGGTTGTATGGCAAGTGCACACAACAATATGACAACAATTGAACGTGGTTGTATGGCAAGTGCACACAACAATAACACAATTGAACGTGGTTGTATGGCAAGTGCACACAACAATAACAACAATTGAACGTGGTTGTATGGCAAGTGCACACAATAACAACAATTGAACGTGGTTGTATGGCAAGTGCACACAACAATAACACAAGAATTGAACGTGGTTGTATGGCAAGTGCACACAACAATAACACAAGAATTGAACGTGGTTGTATGGCAAGTGCACACAACAATAACACAAGAATTGAAGGTGGTTGTATGGCAAGTGCACACAACAATAACACAACAATTGAAGGTGGTTGTATGGCAAGTGCACACAAAGGAAGCTGGACTAAGATGGGAGACTGAGTGCAGGTGTGTCTTAGTGGCCAATCAGGCAGCAGGTGTGCACAGCACAATTCATCTTTTATTACTATTTTTCTTGATTGCCTATCTCATTATGTATGATTATTTTTCTTGATTGCCTATTTCCATCCATCCATTTTTCTACCGCTTTGTCCCTTTCGGGGTAGCAGGGGGCGCTGGTGCCTATCTCCATCCATCCATCTCAGCTTTCATTATTTTTTTGTTATTTTTCTTGATTGCCTATTTCATTATTTATTATTATTTTTCTTGATTGCCTATCTCATTATGTATGATTATTTTTCTTGATTGCCTATTTCCATCCATCCATTTTTCTACCGCTTTGTCCCTTTCGGGGTTGCAGGGGGCGCTGGTGCCTATCTCCATCCATCCATCTCAGCTTTCATTATTTTTTTGTTATTTTTCTTGATTGCCTATTTCATTATTTATTATTATTTTTCTTGATTGCCTATCTCATTATTTATGACTGTTTTTCTTCATACTTGAGTCAAATGTTTACAGGTCAGAGAGCTCAAGCTACTTGACTTCTTCAGTCTTTGTATAGGTGTAGGTCATCCTAGGAGCATGTCACCTCTTCTTCAAAGTCTTCATTATCTTGGATTTACCAAATATGTTGCCGAAATTGTTTTAAACAAAGAATTGAGTTGACTCACAAATGTTGCTGATGTGCATTTATTAGGAAAAAAGAAAAGTAAATTGTAAATTGTGCCTCACAATACGAAGGTCCTGAGTAGTCCTGAGTTCAATCCTGGGCTCGGGATCTTTCTGTGTGGAGTTTGCATGTTCTCCCCGTGACTGCGTGGGCTTCCTCCCACCTCCAAAGACATGCACCTGGGGATAGGCCCCTCCCACCTCCAAAGACATGCACCTGGGGATAGGCCCCTCCCTCCTCCAAAGACATGCACCTGGGGATAGGCCCCTCCCACCTCCAAAGACACGCACCTGGGCATAGGCCCCTCCCACCTCCAAAGACATGCACCTGGGGATAGGCCCCTCCCACCTCCAAAGACATGCACCTGGGGATAGGCCCCTCCCACCTCCAAAGACATGCACCTGGGGATAGGCCCCTCCCACCTCCAAAGACATGCACCTGGGGATAGGCCCCTCCCACCTCCAAAGACATGCACCTGGGGATAGGCCCCTCCCACCTCCAAAGACATGCACCTGGGGATAGGTTGATTGGCAACACTAAAAAAATTGGCCCAAATGTGTGAATGTTATGTAACTCTGTTGGCCCTGTGATGAGGGGGCGGCTTGTCCAGGGTGTAACCCGCTTTTCGCCCGAATACAGCTGAGATAGGTTCCAGCACCTCCCGCGATCCCAAAAGGGACAAGCGGTAGGTAGAAAATGGATGGATATGTCTGATGAATGGAACAAAAATGAAATAATAGCTGCAGCTCTAAAGTCAGGTGATAAATGTATAGAAAGTGAAATAAGTGTTAGCTGTTAAATCAAACTCATCTAATATTTTGCTTCCTGCTATCTTTATAGAAGTCTCAGATTGTTTATAATGTACATTTTATCTTAACACGCTTCTTAAATGAAATATGTCATTGTTTAATTTTATCATGAAGGTAAAAATAACTCACTTTGACCGGCCCATAGAAATGTTTATCAAAGTGCATAAACAAATGAATGAAATGCTTATGAATGTGCATAAACAAACAAACTAGATGTTTATGAACGTACTTAACAAATGAATGAAATGTTACTTAACGTGCATAAACAAGTGAATGAATACGTAAACAAGAGATGTGGTAAAGTAAGGGTGTGTGTCAAATAAATAAATAATGGGTTCTCTGTAATTAAATGAAAGAATGAACACATAAAGAAGAAACAAGGGTGTGTGTGTCAAATAAATGTAAGTAAAAGAAGAATGTGCTATAAAATGCCAGACTTCATTGAGAAATTAGACAATAACACTCATTGTCTAACTTGGCGATGTATTTGAAGGTTGATGTGTTTTGATATGTCATATTTCAGATAAATATGCCGAGTGCTCCAAGTCAGCATAAAGTGCAGGACATGAAATAAAGTGTTAGATGGAATAAAATCCTGTTTGTAGTCAGAACGTCAGATACTCACTTCAGACACGGTTAGCTTTAGCATTAGCATCCTTCGTCTCGTCTCTTTCAGACAAGACGAGCCTGCTTTAGACTCACGGAGTCCGTTATTGTTCGTCCCGGAGTCCGTTAATGTTTGTCACGGAGTCCGTTAATGTTTGTCACGGAGTCCGTTAATGTTCGTCACGGAGTCTCCACACACGTGCTCGGCCGGTACCGACATTTAAACACGTGATCCGCAGGTACCGGCGGCGCTGGTGTTGGCACTGTAACCTTTTCCGGTTGACCTTTTCACACTAAACTTCTGCTGTGGTCACACATGGCAAATACGTTCCGGTGTCGTAGAAGGTTTGAAATAGATAACATTACATTCAAATAATTTAGATATTATTTACTTACCACTCACTGTGTTGCTACAGAATTGCAAAATCAATGCACTTTTTTGGTTTTATTTTGAAGGTATAACCACCTAATTCCTGGTCATTCGGACAGCGCACTTCCTGTTTCGCTGTTTTGTTGCTGGTCATCTTCGCAAGCTTGACAAACTGAAACTTTTAGTAGATTGCACAGTACAGTACAGTACAGTACAGTACAGTATAGTACAGTACAGTGCAGTACAGTACAGTGCAGTACAGTATAGTACAGTACAGTGCAGTACAGTGCAGTACAGTACAGTGCAGTACAGTGCAGTACAGTACAGTGCAGTACAGTATAGTACAGTACAGTGCAGTACAGTGCAGTACAGTACAGTGCAGTACAGTACAGTACAGTACAGTGCAGTACAGTACAGTACAGTGCAGTACAGTGCAGTACAGTACAGTACAGCACAGTAGAGTATAGTACAGTACAGTACAGTAGAGTATAGTACAGTACAGTACAGTACAGTACAGTACAGTGCAGTACAGTGCAGTACAGTACAGTACAGTGCAGTACAGTACATATTCCCTACAATTGACCTCGAAATGGTAACACCCCAATAAACTTTTCAAATTGTTTAAGTCTGGGTGCACCTTCATCAATTCACGGTAAAACTATTGATGCAATAATGATTGTAAGACATGACTTCAACATTTAAGCAAACTATTGATGCAATAATGAATTATTATAAGACATGACTTCAACATTTAAAGACATTAAAAAACAAGACGAGGCACTTTGGTAAATCAGTGGAAAACGTCCTGAACTATACACTAATATTGAGATACTGTGCATTTTGAACTTGGTCAACATTGGTATTCTTCATGTTTAAATCAAAGCAGAACATCATAATAACTATGTGGTGTATATATGTGTACATCATAGCAGAACATCATAATAACTATGTGGTGTATATATGTGTACATCATAGCAGAACATCATAATAACTATGTGGTGTATATATGTGTACATCATAGCAGAACATCATAATAACTATGTGGTGTATATATGTGTACATCATAGCAGAACATCATAATAACTATGTGGTGTATATATGTGTACATCATAGCAGAACATCATAATAACTATGTGGTGTATATATGTGTACATCATAGCAGAACATCATAACTATGTGGTGTATATATGTGTACATCATAGCAGAACATCATAATAACTATGTGGTGTATATATGTGTACATCATAGCAGAACATCATAATAACTATGTGGTGTATATATGTGTACATCATAGCAGAACATCATAATAACTATGTGGTGTATATATGTGTACATCATAGCAGAACATCATAATAACTATGTGGTGTATATATGTGTACATCATAGCAGAACATCATAATAACTATGTGGTGTATATATGTGTACATCATAGCAGAACATCATAATAACTATGTGGTGTATATATGTGTACATCATAGCAGAACATCATAATAACTATGTGGTGTATATATGTGTACATCATAGCAGAACATCATAATAACTATGTGGTGTATATATGTTTACATCATAGCAGAACATCATAATAACTATGTGGTGTATATATGTGTACATCATAGCAGAACATCATAATAACTATGTGGTGTATATATGTGTACATCATAGCAGAACATCATAATAACTATGTGGTGTATATATGTGTACATCATAGCAGAACATCATAATAACTATGTGGTGTATATATGTGTACATCATAGCAGAACATCATAATAACTATGTGGTGTATATATGTGTACATCATAGCAGAACATCATAATAACTATGTGGTGTATATATGTGTACATCATAGCAGAACATCATAATAACTATGTGGTGTATATATGTGTACATCATAGCAGAACATCATAATAACTATGTGGTGTATATATGTTTACATCATAGCAGAACATCATAATAACTATGTGGTGTATATATGTGTACATCATAGCAGAACATCATAATAACTATGTGGTGTATATATGTGTACATCATAGCAGAACATCATAATAACTATGTGGTGTATATATGTGTACATCATAGCAGAACATCATAATAACTATGTGGTGTATATATGTGTACATCATAGCAGAACATCATAATAACTATGTGGTGTATATATGTGTACATCATAGCAGAACATCATAATAACTATGTGGTGTATATATGTGTACATCATAGCAGAACATCATAATAACTATGTGGTGTATATATGTGTACATCATAGCAGAACATCATAATAACTATGTGGTGTATATATGTGTACATCATAGCAGAACATCATAATAACTATGTGGTGTATATATGTGTACATCATAGCAGAACATCATAATAACTATGTGGTGTATATATGTGTACATCATAGCAGAACATCATAATAACTATGTGGTGTATAGATGTGTACATCATAGCAGAACATCATAATAATTTCCATCCATTTTCTACCGCTTATTCCCTTTGAGGTCGCGGGGGGCGCTGGTGCCTATTTCAGCTACAATCGGGTGGAAGGCGGCGTACACCCTGGACAAGTGGCCATCTCATCACAGGACCAACACAGATAGACAACATTCACACACTAGGGACCATTTAGTGTTGCCAATCAACCTATCCCCAGGTGCATGTCTTTGGAGGTGGGAGGGGCCTATCCCCAGGTGCATGTCTTTGGAGGTGGGAGGGGCCTATCCCCAGGTGCATGTCTTTGGAGGTGGGAGGGGCCTATCCCCAGGTGCATGTCTTTGGAGGTGGGAGGGGCCTATCCCCAGGTGCATGTCTTTGGAGGTGGGAGGGGCCTATCCCCAGGTGCATATCTTTGGAGGTGGGAGGGGCCTATCCCCAGGTGCATGTCTTTGGAGGTGGGAGGGGCCTATCCCCAGGTGCATGTCTTTGGGGGTGGGAGGGGCCTATCCCCAGGTGCATGTCTTTGGAGGTGGGAGGGGCCTATCCCCAGGTGCATGTCTTTGGAGGTGGGAGGGGCCTATCCCCAGGTGCATATCTTTGGAGGTGGGAGGGGCCTATCCCCAGGTGCATGTCTTTGGAGGTGGGAGGGGCCTATCCCCAGGTGCATGTCTTTGGAGGTGGGAGGGGCCTATCCCCAGGTGCATGTCTTTGGGGGTGGGAGGGGCCTATCCCCAGTTGCATGTCTTTGGAGGTGGGATGGGCCTATCCCCAGGTGCATGTCTTTGGAGGTGGGAGGGGCCTATCCCCAGGTGCATGTCTTTGGAGGTGGGAGGGGCCTATCCCCAGGTGCATGTCTTTGGAGGTGGGAGGGGCCTATCCCCAGGTGCATGTCTTTGGAGGTGGGAGGAAGCCGGAGTACCCGGAGGGACCCCACACATTCACGGGGAGAACATGCAAACTCCACACAGAAAGATCCAGAGCCTGGGATTGAACCCAGGACTACTCAGGACCTTGGTATTGTGAGGCAGACGCACTAACCCCTCTGCCACCGTGAAGCCCCAGTGTGTATATACTTCATGTAAATATGACATGTTATTATGAATGTTACGAGATAGATACTCCATATATACTTACAGTGTGTATATAAAACCTTGGAGGTTTTTGTATGTTTTTAGAGCACTTTATAGGTGGAATAAAGGGACTCCCATTACCTCCATTGTTAGCTGACGTTTGCTCGCCTTTATTTAGGATTTAGAATGCATACAAAAAGGAAGCGGCATGTCTTCTCGTCTTCCATTAGGGTTGAGAATGATAGGTACACTTCCAAGAAAAGTGCAGCCCCCATGAAAGTCCTGATGATGGCGTTGACTGACTGGAGATAAAGTAGTGATAATAGTGTTTATGTGCAGATAAGGTGTCCTTGTACACAGATGACAGATATTGTGGGAGTGCTCCACCCAATGTATCATTAAGGAGTCATTATGCAGCTCTCCAAACAACGGAAGGCCGTCATTATGGAGTAGGAAGTGTTTAGTGAGCAGACTATACTTAGTCAAAGGACACACTAAGAGAAAAGTCACCTTCTTGCAGTCTTCTTGGAGACGAAGAGGAATGAGACGCACATTAAAAGTCTTTGGCTGCCCTCCAAACTTGAGCAGACACTATTTCACAAGTCCACTCCAGTCTCTGCCATCAAATACTTTCACTCCTACAACATCCCAATAGAAATACTTTCACTCATGTGTGGTGATGACATGACATGTGTGGTGATGACATGACATGTGTGGTGATGACATGACATGTGTGGTGATGACATGACATGTGTGGTGATGACATGACATGTGTGGTGATGACATGACGTGTGTGGTGATGACATGACGTGTGTGGTGATGACATGACGTGTGTGGTGATGACATGACATGTGTGGTGATGACATGACATGTGTGGTGATGACATGACATGTGTGGTGATGACATGACGTGTGTGGTGATGACATGACATGTGTGGTGATGACATGACGTGTGTGGTGATGACATGACATGTGTGGTGATGACATGACATGTGTGGTGATGACATGACGTGTGTGGTGATGACATGACGTGTGTGGTGATGACATGTGTACCCTGGCAAAGATGCTCAAATCTTCATGTCCAATAATTCATGTCTAATGTTCTTCAACACGTTCTCACAACTTATTTCTTTTCTACTTCTCTCGCTCTTTGCACGAGGAATGTTAGCTTGATCTGTGTTTTCATGTCAAACTGATGCTGAGTGTCCTACACTCTACATGTGCACCTGTCACACCTGCACACAGTCTGTGGTGTCCTACACTCTACATGTGCACCTGTCACACCTGCACACAGTCTGTGGTGTCCTACACTCTACATGTGCACCTGTCACACCTGCACACAGTCTGTGGTGTTCTACACTCTACATGTGCACCTGTCACACCTGCACACAGTCTGTGGTGTCCTACACTCTACATGTGCACCTGTCACACCTGCACACAGTCTGTGGTGTCCTACACTCTACATGTGCACCTGTCACACCTGCACACAGTCTGTGGTGTCATACACTCTACATGTGCACCTGTCACACCTGCACACAGTCTGTGGTGTCCTACACTCTACATGTGCACCTGTCACACCTGCACACAGTATGTGGTGTCCTACACTCTACATGTGCACCTGTCACACCTGCACACAGTCTGTGGTGTCCTACACTCTACATGTGCACCTGTCACACCTGCACACAGTCTGTGGTGTCCTACACTCTACATGTGCACCTGTCACACCTGCACACACACTGTGGTGTCCTACACTCAACATGTGCACCTGTCACACCTGCACACAGTCTGTGGTGTCCTACACTCTACATGTGCACCTGTCACACCTGCACACAGTGTGTGGTGTCCTACACTCTACATGTGCACCTGTCACACCTGCACACAGTCTGTGGTGTCCTACACTCTACATGTGCACCTGTCACACCTGCACACAGTCTGTGGTGTCATACACTCTACATGTGCACCTGTCACACCTGCACACAGTGTGTGGTGTCCTACACTCTACATGTGCACCTGTCACACCTGCACACAGTCTGTGGTGTCCTACACTCTACATGTGCACCTGTCACACCTGCACACGGTGTGTGGTGTCCTACACTCTACATGTGCACCTGTCACACCTGCACACGGTGTGTGGTGTCCTACACTCTACATGTGCACCTGTCACACCTGCACACAGTCTGTGGTGTCCTACACTCTACATGTGCACCTGTCACACCTGCACACAGTCTGTGGTGTTCTACACTCTACATGTGCACCTGTCACACCTGCACACAGTGTGTGGTGTCCTACACTCTACATGTGCACCTGTCACACCTGCACACAGTCTGTGGTGTCCTACACTCTACATGTGCACCTGTCACACCTGCACACAGTCTGTGGTGTTCTACACTCTACATGTGCACCTGTCACACCTGCACACAGTCTGTGGTGTCCTACACTCTACATGTGCACCTGTCACACCTGCACACAGTCTGTGGTGTCCTACACTCTACATGTGCACCTGTCACACCTGCACACAGTCTGTGGTGTCCAACACTCTACATGTGCACCTGTCACACCTGCACACGGTCTGTGGTGTCATACACTCTACATGTGCACCTGTCACACCTGCACACGGTCTGTGGTCCCCTGCATCACCTTGGCCACCAGGGGGCGTCACGCTCTTCATCTTTACTTCTTCAGGGTGGTTGAAGCTGAAGAAGGCTGACTCAGCAAAACGCAGCATGCAGCCTGCACAGGAGAACATCATGAAGATCATAGTACAGACTGAGGTACTTCCACAGTACTCGTAGTACTCCTAAAATGTCAATACTTCAATGAGAAGCACTTCATATGAAGGATGGGGAAAAAGGCGGATTGCAGACTTTGAGTTGAGGGTTCAAGTGAGGGATGGAAGTCTGGATCGTGAGAGCCAAAGGTGGATCTGAACAGTGTCTGCAGGTATCAATCGTTCTACCTAGGGGTGTAACGGTCGGTACGTGCATTTGTATTGAACTGTTTCGGTACGGGGGTTTCCGTTCGGTGCGGAGGTGTACCCAACGAGTTTCCACATGAATATATGTAGTAGCCGCCTCAGCTAAAGTCTTAACAAGCTGCTCTGCTTTCTACTTCTGTCTCCTACACAGCACCCAGCATTGTCTCACCCACACAACTATCTGATTGGTTACAACCATAGCGGTAACAGCCAATCAGCAGTGCGTATTCAGAGCGGTAACAGCCAATCAGCAGTGTGTATTCAGAGCGGTAACAGCCAATCAGCAGTGCGTATTCAGAGCGCATGTAGTAAATGCTTCATAGTCGAGCAGATAGGTGTTTAGCAGGTGAGCATAATGCAGCGTACTCTCCCAGAATAATAATAAACTTTTTAATCATAATAATATAATATAATTTCCCATAATATATTAATGTAATGATACTAAATATGTAACTTTCCTGAAGGAATAAATAAAGTACTATCTATCTAAACACCTCCCAGTCAACTACTAGTATCATCACCATGAGCCCGTCGACGTTCTAGAAACTTAAACTGCAGCTCAGCTCGCTCGCAGTCCTGGCTTGAGGTGAAGGCTAATTAGCTCTTAGCGTAACAATAGCTCATTTTGCGGTGTGTGTGTTGTCTAGAGTTCAGGAGTGGCTTGACCATGGGAATACGGCTATTGAAGCTGTATCTGTTGAAAAGCTCTATGGAGATGATGATTTCATTTTCCAGCATGATCTGGCACCTGCCCACAGTGCCAAAAGCAGCAGTAACTGGTGTACTGACCATGGCATTACTGTCCTCCATTGGCCTGCCAACTCCCCTGACCTAAACCCCAGAGAGAATGTGTGGGGTATTGTGAAGAAGAAGCTGAAAGACACCAGGCCCAATAATGCAAATGAGCTAAAGGCCGCTATTGAAGCATCCTGGGCATCCATAACACCTCAGCAATGCCACAGGCTGATTGCCTCCATGCCACGCCTCATTGATGCAGTAATCCCTGCAAAAGGATTCCCAACCAAGCACTGAGTGCAATAATTGACATTTTCAAATGTTTGATTTTGTTTTGCTGTTATAAATCTTTTTTTTTTACTTGGTCTGAGGAAATATTCTAATTTTTTGAGATAGGATTTTTGAGTTTTCTTAAGCTGTATGCCATAATCAGTGATATTAAAATAATAAAAGGCTTGCAATATTTCAGTTGATGTGTAATGAATACAGAATGTATGACATTTTCATGTTTTAGTTGTATTACAGAAAATAAAGGACTTTATCACAATATTCTAATTCTCCGAGACAGTCCTGTATATAATAATGTAAGTGCATCATTAAGCCTACATGAACTCCATGGTGTTCAGGGATGAATAGTCTCTCCTATTGCTGCTGTGCTATTTTTCAGCAATAGTTACATGAATCATGAGTAATGTAGCAGCCTAGTTTGAATGGCAGGGTCCCTGCTATCACATGTTGACACAAATATAACATTTACATAATAAAAATCAACTACAGGCTTCCCAAATGCTGTAATAAATGAAGCATGATGATTTGACTTCAGGGGCTTCACGGTGGCAGAAGGGTTAGTGCGTCTGCCTCACAATACGAAGGTCCTGCAGTCCTGGGTTCAAATCCAGGCTCGGGATCTTTCTGTGTGGAGTTTGCATGTTCTCCCCGTGAATGTGTGGGTTCCCTCCGGGTACTCTGGCTTCCTCCCACCTCCAAAGACATGCACCTGGGGATAGGCCCCTCCCACCTCCAAAGACATGCACCTGGGGATAGGCCCCTCCCACCTCCAAAGACATGAACCTGGGGATAGGCCCCTCCCACCTCCAAAGACATGCACCTGGGGATAGGCCCCTCCCACCTCCAAAGACATGCACCTGGGGATAGGCCCCTCCCACCTCCAAAGACATGAACCTGGGGATAGGCCCCTCCCACCTCCAAAGACATGCACCTGGGGATAGGTTGATTGGCAACACTAAATGGTCCCTAGTGTGTGAATGTTGTCTGTCTGTGTTGGTCTTGTGATGAGATGGCCACTTGTCCAGGGTGTACCCTGCGTTCTGCTCGATTGTAGCTGAGATAGGCACCAGCGCCCCCCGCGACCCCAAAGGGGAATAAGCGGTAGGAAATGGATGGATGGATGGAGTTGACTTGAAACTGTTTAATGTTGCACTTTTTATACGTAGAAGAAAGGTTTTGTCAACTTTTATAATCCGAGCAACAATTTGAGGCAGTTTAATGTGGATTAACGTGGGCAGAATTATTATAGTGTTCCCAACCTTAAAAGGATAAAGCCATTGTTTACACATTTGGTAAATAAATAACCAAAACATTAATATTTTGTTGTTTTCTTACTGAACCGAAAATGAACCGAACCGTGACTTCTAAACCGACGTACGTAACCAACCCAAACTTTTGTGTGGGCTTACACCCCTAGTTCTAGCGTCTGGGCGTGGTGAGGACCCAAGGAGGACAGGAGGCAAAGAATGGAAGTTGTTGTATTTAAAGAAGTTGACGTCACAGCAGCACCACTCTTCTTCTTCTCTAGCAGCTGAAGACATCACATGAAGAACTGACTTCAGACTTCTAATCTCACCAAATACTAACCTTTCTAGCAGGTGAAGAACTGAATCTTCTCCACACAAATGACTTTCCAGTCCACTTGCCAGTGATACACATGTGCTCCAAGGCTGGGAAGTACTCATCATCCTGGTCAGAGCAGAACTAGAAGTCAGTCCTAACTTTTCTTCTCTTTTCTCAGCATATTTGTCACTTCCTGCTGGCAGCCCGGAGCTGTCCTACAAATAAGTATTTATTGATAAATGAACAAAGTAAGGAGAAGTGCTCTGCTCGTACAGACCATGAAGAAAATAAAACAAAACAAAACTGCTGAAACCCAGCAAAGCACTCACGAAAAATGTTGAGCAGATGGCGTCCACAAAGTAGTGCGTATTAGGTTTAGCATCAAAAAGCTCCAACAAGCAAGGTCGGAACTTAAACAGTCTTGACTGCAAACAGAACGCGGCTGAGGGGAATTTATTCCGGGACTGAAGTGAAGCAGCCAGGAGAAAACAACCAAACCGGAAGAGCCACCAAAATAAAAGCACAGGACAGGAAGTAGCACAAAACACTAACAAAAAGCAACATAAGGCACAACATCATGAGGAATTGTTAGACTTTACATAATAAAGTGTGCTCAGATAACATTGAATGACCTTGACATTCACACAATGATGTCACGGTGACATTGAATGACCTTGACATTCACACAATGACGTCACGGTGACATCAGTGCTGAGCTGACAAACTGCCATCTTGCAGACGGACAGGAGAGCAAACGTAAACATCAACACTATTTACAGCACACATCCGGGGGAATGACACCAACTCTTTGCACTCCTCTTGTTTCCATGACAACCTGTCACCCACTGACTGCTGTGAATTCAAACAACGTGTCAGTCCTAGTTACTTATCATGTTTCCATGACAACGTGTCAGTCCTAGTTACTTATCATGTTTCCATGACAACGTGTCAGTCCTAGTTTCTTATCATGTTTCCATGATAACGTGTCAGTCCTAGTTACTTATCATGTTTCCATGACAACGTGTCAGTCCTAGTTATTTATCATGTTTCCATGACAACGTGTCAGTCCTAGTTACTTATCATGTTTCCATGACAACATGTCAGTCCTAGTTTCTTATCATGTTTCCATGACAACGTGTCAGTCCTCGTCACTTCTCATGTTGTTTCCATGACAACGTGTCAGTCCTAGTTACTTATCATGTTGTGTCCATGACAACGTGTCAGTCCTCGTCACTTTTCATGTTGTTTCCATGACAATGTGTCAGTCCTACTTACTTATCATGTTTCCATGACAACGTGTCAGTCCTAGTTACTTATCATGTTGTGTCCATGACAACGTGTCAGTCCTCGTCACTTTTCATGTTGTTTCCATGACAACGTGTCAGTCCTACTTACTTATCATGTTTCCATGACAACGTGTCAGTCCTACTTACTTATCATGTTTCCATGACAACGTGTCAGTCCCAGTTACTTATCATGTTGTTTCCATGACGTGTCAGTCCTTGTCACATATCATGTTGTTTCCATGACAACCTGTCAGTCCTTGTCACTTCTCATGTTGTTTCCATGACAACGTGTCAGTCCTCGTCACTTCTCATGTTGTTTCCATGACAATGTGTCAGTCCTAGTTACTTATCATGTTTCCATGACAACGTGTCAGTCCTAGTTAATTATCATGTTGTGTCCATGACAACGTGTCAGTCCTCGTCACGTTTCATGTTGTTTCCATGACAACGTGTCAGTCCTACTTACTTATCATGTTTCCATGACAACGTGTCAGTCCCAGTTACTTATCATGTTGTTTCCATGACAACGTGTCAGTCCTTGTCACATCATGTTTCCATGACAACCTGTCAGTCCTCGTCACTTCTCATGTTGTTTCCATGACAACGTGTCAGTCCTTGTCACATATCATGTTGTTTCCATAACAACCTGTCAGTCCTCGTCACTTCTCATGTTGTTTCCATGACAACGTGTCAGTCCTTGTCACATATCATGTTGTTTCCATAACAACCTGTCAGTCCTCGTCACTTCTCATGTTGTTTCCATGACAACGTGTCAGTCCTTGTCACATATCATGTTGTTTCCATAATAACCTGTCAGTCCTCGTCACTTCTCATGTTGTTTCCATGACAACGTGTCAGTCCTCGTCACTTCTCATGCTGTTTCCATAACAACGTGTCAGTCCTCGTCACATCTCATGTTGTTTCCATGACAACGTGTCAGTCCTCGTCACATCTCATGTTGTTTCCATGACAACGTGTCAGTCCTCGTCACATCTCATGTTGTTTCCAGGACAACGTGTCAGTCCTCGTCACATCTCATGTTGTTTCCATGACAACCTGTCAGTCCTCGTCACATCTCATGTTGTTTCCAGGACAACGTGTCAGTCCTCGTCACATCTCATGTTGTTTCGATGACAACCTGTCAGTCCTCGTCACTTCTCATGCTGTTTCCATGACAACGTGTCAGTCCTCGTCACATCTCATGTTGTTTCCAGGACAACCTGTCAGTCCTCGTCACTTCTCATGCTGTTTCCATAACAACGTGTCAGTCCTCGTCACATCTCATGTTGTTTCCATGACAACGTGTCAGTCCTCGTCACATCTCATGTTGTTTCCATGACAACGTGTCAGTCCTCGTCACATCTCATGTTGTTTCCAGGACAACGTGTCAGTCCTCGTCACATCTCATGTTGTTTCCATGACAACCTGTCAGTCCTCGTCACATCTCATGTTGTTTCCATGACAACGTGTCAGTCCTCGTCACATCTCATGTTGTTTCGATGACAACCTGTCAGTCCTCGTCACTTCTCATGTTGTTTCGATGACAACCTGTCAGTCCTCGTCACTTCTCATGCTGTTTCCATGACAACGTGTCAGTCCTCGTCACATCTCATGTTGTTTCCATGACAACGTGTCAGTCCTCGTCACATTTCATGTTGTTTCCATGACAACGTGTCAGTCCTCGTCACATCTCATGTTGTTTCCATGACAACGTGTCAGTCCTCGTCACATTTCATGTTGTTTCCATGACAACGTGTCAGTCCTCGTCACTTCTCATGTTGTTTCCATGACAACGTGTCAGTCCTCGTCACATCTCATGTTGTTTCCAGGACAACGTGTCAGTCCTCGTCACATCTCATGTTGTTTCCATGACAACGTGTCAGTCCTCGTCACATCTCATGTTGTTTCCAGGACAACGTGTCAGTCCTCGTCACATCTCATGTTGTTTCCAGGACAACGTGTCAGTCCTCGTCACATCTCATGTTGTTTCCATGACAACGTGTCAGTCCTCGTCACATCTCATGTTGTTTCCATGACAACGTGTCAGTCCTCGTCACATTTCATGTTGTTTCCATGACAACGTGTCAGTCCTCGTCACATCTCATGTTGTTTCCAGGACAACGTGTCAGTCCTCGTCACATCTCATGTTGTTTCCATGACAACCTGTCAGTCCTCGTCACATCTCATGTTGTTTCCATGACAACCTGTCAGTCCTCGTCACATCTCATGTTGTTTCCATAACAACCTGTCAGTCCTCGTCACATCTCATGTTGTTTCCATGACAACCTGTCAGTCCTCGTCACTTCTCATGCTGTTTCCATGACAACGTGTCAGTCCTCGTCACATCTCATGTTGTTTCCATGACAACGTGTCAGTCCTCGTCACTTCTCATGTTGTTTCCATGACAACGTGTCAGTCCTCGTCACATCTCATGTTGTTTCCATGACAACGTGTCAGTCCTCGTCACATCTCATGTTGTTTCCATGACAACCTGTCAGTCCTCGTCACTTCTCATGCTGTTTCCATGACAACGTGTCAGTCCTCGTCACATCTCATGTTGTTTCCATGACGTGTCAGTCCTCGTCACATCTCATGTTGTTTCCATGACAACGTGTCAGTCCTCGTCACATCTCATGTTGTTTCCATGACAACGTGTCAGTCCTCGTCACATCTCATGTTGTTTCCATGACAACGTGTCAGTCCTCGTCACATCTCATGTTGTTTCCATGACAACGTGTCAGTCCTCGTCACATCTCATGTTGTTTCCATGACAACGTGTCAGTCCTCGTCACATCTCATGTTGTTTCCATGACAACGTGTCAGTCCTCGTCACATCTCATGTTGTTTCCATGACAACGTGTCAGTCCTCGTCACATCTCATGTTGTTTCCATGACAACGTGTCAGTCCTCGTCACTTCTCATGCTGTTTCCATGACAACGTGTCAGTCCTCGTCACTTCTCATGTTGTTTCCATGACAACGTGTCAGTCCTCGTCACATATCATGTTGTTTCCATGACAACGTGTCAGTCCTCGTCACATCTCATGTTGTTTCCAGGACAACGTGTCAGTCCTCGTCACATCTCATGTTGTTTCCATGACAACGTGTCAGTCTTCGTCACATCTCATGTTGTTTCCATGACAACGTGTCAGTCCTAGTCCCTGGTGTCCTGAGGAGCCACGTGGCTGAAAGTTTCCACAAGGACATTTCTGTTCCAACCACTGGAACAATCTGTGCGCTGCCTCAGCATATTTTCTTCCAGATTGCAGAGGTGGTCGGGGATGGAAAAGCTGAGCTTGTAGTCCAGTGACATCATCCAGTGGATGAGGACTTGCGTTCCTGCTGCTCAGCACACAAACTTCTCAGTGAAAGTGTTGGCTCTTCTGCCGCCTCCTCAACATTGTCACAGGCAGCATTGTGTCTCACTTACTAAACCTTCTTTCCAGGGCCAAATCAAACTAAGTATCATGATCACTGCAGGACCAAGAACTCGGAGCAAGAGACAGCAGGAGACTAGCAGCCATGCTAGGCTAGCTTGAATGTTCAGCATCACAGTTCAACTATCCATCCATTGTTCTACCACTTGTCCTTGTCCTTTCTTCATGAGCGAAAATGTCCCGTATTCTTCTTAGCATTTAAGCTAGCTAGCGCTAACATCGCTACCAGTAAATGAGCAGAGTCAACGGTCTGTGATCAAAGTGTAGTTAGAAATCAACATCTGTTGCATTCCAAACTAAATACCAATAAACGACCGCGGTTTATGTCTCCATCGCTACCAGAGTACAACAACAACTATGATTTATGTCCTACTGTTCATGGCTACCAGAGTACAACAACAACTATGATTTATGTCCTATTGTTCATGGCTACCAGAGTACAACAACAACTATGATTTATGTCCTACTGTTCATGGCTACCAGAGTACAACAACAACTATGATTTATGTCCTATTGTTCATGGCTACCAGAGTACAACAACAACTATGATTTATGTCCTATTGTTCATCGCTACCAGAGTACAACAACAACTATGATTTATGTCCTACTGTTCATGGCTACCAGAGTACAACAACAACTATGATTTATGTCCTACTGTTCATGGCTACCAGAGTACAACAACAACTTTGACTTATGTCCTACTGTTCATGGCTACCAGAGTACAACAACAACTATGATTTATGTCCTACAGTTCATGGCTACCAGAGTACAACAACAACTATGATTTATGTCCTACTGTTCATGGCTACCAGAGTACAACAACAACTATGATTTATGTCCTACTGTTCATGGCTACCAGAGTACAACAACAACTTCTCCACAGCCGGAAATATTTCACCGTGTGGGTAATAACTTGTGATTGGTAAAAAAATGTAAACGCATTGTTGTGTTAATACTGTTGGAAACACTTCCAAGTGTTGTAGTTTACTTCCTTAGATTTGAGGACTAGCGTTGGATGTTTGATCAAGTTGGGGTTTCCGCCCAGAAGTACTACTTTTTAGTACTTTTCAGTACCTGACTCTAGTGACGTGGACAAGTGGAGTACAAGTAGTAAAAGTACTTAACTTCAGCGATGTGGAGTACTAGTAGTAGAAGTACTTGACTCCAGCGATGTGGAGTACAAGTAGTAAAAGTACTTGACTCCAGCAATGTGGAGTACAAGTAGTAAAAGTACTTGACTCCAGCAATGTGGAGTACAAGTAGTAAAAGTACTTGACTCCAGCAATGTGGAGTACAAGTAGTAGAAGTACTTGACTCCAGCGATGTGGAGTACAAGTAGTAGAAGTACTTGACTCCAGCAATGTGGAGTACAAGTAGTAGAAGTACTTGACTCCAGCAATGTGGAGTACAAGTAGTAGAAGTACAAGTACAAGTAGTAGAAGTACAACAGTCCATGGTCACCTCCCCTATGGTACGAAAGACTAAAAGCACTTTGCTCTTGAGAGTTGGCTTCACACTCCTCACACAATTCATTCCTCAGGTTTCAGGGCCTGGTCCTGGTCCTGGTCCTGGTCCTGGTCTGACTCATTCCTTCCCTCTGAGCACAAGTCCACCCCCGCTGGCAAACACCCCAGGAAGCAGGAGCCAGGATTTATAGCAAGTCTGACTACAAAGACCCTATTTTAGTCCACCT
>NC_084623.1:60630274-60730274 GCF_033978795.1 Nerophis ophidion | reverse complement strand
ACTTCCTGTCAGCCTGACTAACTTCCTGACAGCCTGACTAACTTCCTGTTGACTTAGCTAACTTCCTGTCAGCCTGACTAACTTCCTGTTGACTTAGCTAACTTCCTGACAGCCTGACTAACTTCCTGTTGACTTAGCTAACTTCCTGACAGCCTGACTAACTTCCTGTTGACTTAGCTAACTTCCTGACAGCCTGACTAACTTCCTGTTGACTTAGCTAACTTCCTGTTGACTTAGCTAACTTCCTGACAGCCTGACTAACTTCCTGTTGACTTAGCTAACTTCCTGTCAGCCTGACTAACTTCCTGTTGACTTAGTTAACTTCCTGACAGCCTGACTAACTTCCTGTTGACTTAGCTAACTTCCTGTCAGCCTGACTAACTTCTCCTTGGTTGCATATGAACTTGCATCATTTCTGCCATGCAGGTGTTTTAATGTTTGCAGCTTTTTTCTTCTGCATTTGCTTTTGACCTTGCAAGGTTCCTAGAAGTCCATCCATCCAGTTTCTACTGCTTGTCCCTCTCGGGGTGGCAGGGGTGCTAGAGCCTATCTCAGCTGCATTCTTCATGTGAGGAATGTTCTCACAGCCTGGATCTGAACTTTGTGTGTCTTTGCTTCTATCAGCCACCCTACTTAATACGTGCAATAAGTGCTTCAGTTATACTTGCAATACTGCCTGAATTATACTGAAAATACTGCTTCAATTCAAGTGAATACTTGTAATAGTTTATACTCATTTGGAATTTTCCTGAGGAAACTCTCCTGAAGGAATCAATAAAGTATTATCTATACTATTTTCAAGTTGAGTTTATAATAGCAACAATTGTTAAAAGAAGGCATGATTGTAGCTGAGCTAGGCGCCAGCACCCCCCGCGACCCCTAAAAGGGAATAAGCGGTAGAAAATGGATGGATGGATGTTAAAAGAAGAGTTTAAAGGTGTAAGAATGTCAGAAAGATGACATTGTAGTCATGCTGCAGAGAAGATAATAAACACTTACTTCAAGCGGGATCAACAAGATCGACGTTTAAAGGCAGCATGGGATGAAAAAGTCCACATTAAACTACAAAAAGTGTCCAAAAGCCAAAGTGTGGCTCCAACGTGCACTTTGTCCTCCTTTTCTTCTTTCCCTCGCTCCAAAATTAAAGAATGTTTCTCACACAAAGTTTAAAGTGTTTCAGTGCTGATGAGGACAACAGACAAGTTAGATGAAGTTTATAAAGCAAGAAAGATGAAGTTTTTAAAGCAAGAAAGATGAAGTTTATAAAGCAAGAAAGATGAAGTTTAAAAGCAAGAAAGATGAAGTTTATAAAGCAAGAAAGATGAAGTTTTTAAAGCAAGAAAGATGAAGTTTATAAAGCAAGAAAGATGAAGTTTAAAAGCAAGAAAGATGAAGTTTAAAAGCAAGAAAGATGAAGTTTAAAAGCAAGAAAGATGAAGTTTAAAAGCAAGAAAGATGAAGTTTAAAAGCAAGAAAGATGAAGTTTAAAAGCAAGAAAGATGAAGTTTAAAAGCAAGAAAGATGAAGTTTAAAAGCAAGAAAGATGAAGTTTAAAAGCAAGAAAGATGAAGTTTAAAAGCAAGAAAGATAAAGTTTAAAAGCAAGAAAGATGAAGTTTAAAAGCAAGAAAGATGAAGTTTAAAAGCAAGAAAGATGAAGTTTAAAAGCAAGAAAGATGAAGTTTCAGCCGACCAAGCAGAGGGGAAAAGGGGCGGAGTCTAAACAGGACCGGAAGCGAGTTGAGAAATCCGAGCGCAGATCAGGGATGGCCACGCCCCCCGCTCACCAGAGTTCATTTGATTGGTCGCAGCAAAGTCCTTTCTTCTTCTGCTGCTGTCTCGCTGATTTCTCATGCAGTGTTAGAGCGCCACTTTTGCCCCCAGTGGTCACTGAGGGAACACGACCCTCTGTCTGGTTGATGACGTCACCCGCTGAAGGAAGGAAGCATCATGAAGGTGAAGATGTCGTCATGGTGACAAATGTACACACTAACAGTCGTCATGGTGACAAATGTAGACACTGACAGTCGTCATGGTGACAAATGTACACACTGACAGTCGTCATGGTGACAAATGTACACACTGACAGTCGTCATGACAAATGTAGACACTGACAGTCGTCATGGTGACAAATGTACACACTGACAGTCGTCATGGTGACAAATGTAGACACTGACAGTCGTCATGGTGACAAATGTAGACACTGACAGTCGTCATGGTGACAAATGTACACACTGACAGTCGTCATGGTGACCAATGTACACACTGACAGTCGTCATGGTGACAAATGTACACACTGACAGTCGTCATGGTGACAAATGTAGACACTGACAGTCGTCATGGTGACAAATGTACACACTGACAGTCGTCATGGTGACAAATGTACACACAGACAGTCGTCATCATGACAAATGTACACACTGACAGTCGTCATGGTGACAAATGTACACACAGACAGTCGTCATGGTGACAAATGTACACACTGACAGTCGTCATGGTGACAAATGTACACACTGACAGTCGTCATGGTGACAAATGTACACACAGACAGTCGTCATGGTGACAAATGTACACACTGACAGTCGTCATGGTGACAAATGTAGACACTGACAGTCGTCATGGTGACAAATGTAGACACTGACAGTCGTCATGGTGACAAATGTAGACAGGTAAAAAAGGTGTCATAGCAGGTAAAAAAGAGTCATAGTTAGTAATACACTATTATACACTATTGTTCTTTTTGATTCTTTGTATAAATGTCTAATGATAATGTCAATGAGGGATTTGTAATCACTGCTATGCTGAAATGATAACTAATATTGATACTGTTGTTGATAATATTCACTACTTTTGTTTTGTTCTGTGTGGTGTTTGTGTCTCCTCTCAATTGTTGTGTTTATTGCAGTTCTGAGTGTTGCTGGCTCAGCTTTGCTTCTGGAATTGTTTGCATTGTTATAATATTGTTGTGTAGTGCTTTGTTGGATTGATTAAAAATAAAAGTTTTAAAAATGAGAATCGATTCTGAATCGCACAACGTATTCGATTCGATTCGAATCCATTTTTTCCCACACTCCTAATAAGTGTAAATATATATTTGTATGGATATGCATGTAATGTAGGATCTACTTTTGAATGTATGTCAAACATGTAGAATCTACTATTTGTCGCTGTAAAGTACTTTTGTACACATGAAGTACAGAAAGTACATGTGATGTACGGAAAATATACGTGATGTGCATAAAGAGCACATGATGTAATGGAAAGTACATGTGATGTACATAAAGTACTTGTGATGTGATGTAAAGTACATGTGATGTACATAAAGTACTTGTGATGTGATGTAAAGTACATGTGATGTACATAAAGTACTTGTGATGTGATGTAAAGTACATGTGATGTACATAAAGTACTTGTGATGTGATGTAAAGTACATGTGATGTACATAAAGTACACGTGATGTGATGTAAAGTACATGTGATGTACATAAAGTACTTGTGATGTGATGTAAAGTACATGTGATGTACTTAAAGTACACGTGATGTAATGTAAAGTACATGTGATGTACATAAAGTACTTGTGATGTGATGTAAAGTACATGTGATGTACTTAAAGTACTTGTGATGTGATGTAAAGTACATGTGATGTACTTAAAGTACACATGATGTGATGTAAAGTACATGTGATGTACATAAAGTACACATGATGTGATGTAAAGTACATGTGATGTACATAAAGTACTTGTGATGTGATGTAAAGTACACGTGATGTACTTAAAGTACACATGATGTGATGTAAAGTACATGTGATGTACATAAAGTACACATGATGTGATGTAAAGTACATGTGATGTACATAAAGTACTTGTGATGTGATGTAAAGTACTTGTGATGTGATGTAAAGTACATGTGATGTACTTAAAGTACACATAATGTGATGTAAAGTACATGTGATGTACATAAAGTACTTGTGATGTGATGTAAAGTACTTGTGATGTGATGTAAAGTACATGTGATGTACTTAAAGTACACATAATGTGATGTAAAGTACATGTGATGTACTTAAAGTACACATAATGTGATGTAAAGTACATGTGATGTAAAGTACATGTGATGTACATAAAGTACACATAATGTGATGTAAAGTACATGTGATGTACATAAAGTACTTGTGATGTGATGTAAAGTACTTGTGATGTGATGTAAAGTACATGTGATGTACATAAAGTACACATGATGTGATGTAAAGTACATGTGATGTGATGTAAAGTACATGTGGTGTACATAAAGTACACGTGATGTACTTAAAGTACACATGATGTGATATAAAGTACATGTGATGTACATAAAGTACTTGTGATGTGATGTAAAGTACATGTGATGTACATAAAGTACACATGATGTGATGTAAAGTACATGTGATGTACATAAAGTACACGTGATGTGATGTAAAGTACATGTGATGTACATAAAGTACTTGTGATGTGATGTAAAGTACATGTGATGTACATAAAGTACTTGTGATGTGATGTAAAGTACATGTGATGTACATAAAGTACTTGTGATGTGATGTAAAGTACATGTGATGTACATAAAGTACACATGATGTGATGTAAAGTACATGTGATGTACATAAAGTACACATGATGTGATGTAAAGTACATGTGATGTACATAAAGTACACATGATGTGATGTAAAGTACATGTGATGTACATAAAGTACATGTGATGTACATAAAGTACTTGTGATGTGATGTAAAGTACATGTGATGTACATAAAGTACACATGATGTGATGTAAAGTACATGTGATGTACATAAAGTACATGTGATGTACATAAAGTACTTGTGATGTGATGTAAAGTACATGTGATGTACATAAAGTACACGTGATGTGATGTAAAGTACATGTGATGTACATAAAGTACACGTGATGTGATGTAAAGTACATGTGATGTACATAAAGTACACATGATGTGATGTAAAGTACATGTGATGTACATAAAGTACTTGTGATGTGATGTAAAGTACATGTGATGTACATAAAGTACATGTGATGTGATGTAAAGTACATGTGATGTACATAAAGTACTTGTGATGTGATGTAAAGTACATGTGATGTACATAAAGTACACGTGATGTGATGTAAAGTACATGTGATGTACATAAAGTACACATGATGTGATGTAAAGTACATGTGATGTACATAAAGTACTTGTGATGTGATGTAAAGTACATGTGATGTACATAAAGTACACGTGATGTGATGTAAAGTACATGTGATGTACATAAAGTACACGTGATGTGATGTAAAGTACATGTGATGTACATAAAGTACTTGTGATGTGATGTAAAGTACATGTGATGTACATAAAGTACTTGTGATGTGATGTAAAGTACATGTGATGTACATAAAGTACTTGTGATGTGATGTAAAGTACATGTGATGTACATAAAGTACACATGATGTGATGTAAAGTACATGTGATGTACATAAAGTACTTGTGATGTGATGTAAAGTACATGTGATGTACATAAAGTACACGTGATGTGATGTAAAGTACATGTGATGTACATAAAGTACACGTGATGTGATGTAAAGTACATGTGATGTACATAAAGTACTTGTGATGTGATGTAAAGTACATGTGATGTACATAAAGTACTTGTGATGTGATGTAAAGTACATGTGATGTACATAAAGTACTTGTGATGTGATGTAAAGTACATGTGATGTACATAAAGTACACATGATGTGATGTAAAGTACATGTGATGTACATAAAGTACTTGTGATGTGATGTAAAGTACATGTGATGTACATAAAGTACACGTGATGTGATGTAAAGTACATGTGATGTACATAAAGTACACGTGATGTGATGTAAAGTACATGTGATGTACATAAAGTACTTGTGATGTGATGTAAAGTACATGTGATGTACATAAAGTACTTGTGATGTGATGTAAAGTACATGTGATGTACATAAAGTACTTGTGATGTGATGTAAAGTACATGTGATGTACATAAAGTACACATGATGTGATGTAAAGTACATGTGATGTACATAAAGTACTTGTGATGTGATGTAAAGTACATGTGATGTACATAAAGTACACGTGATGTGATGTAAAGTACATGTGATGTACATAAAGTACACGTGATGTGATGTAAAGTACATGTGATGTACATAAAGTACTTGTGATGTGATGTAAAGTACATGTGATGTACATAAAGTACTTGTGATGTGATGTAAAGTACATGTGATGTACATAAAGTACTTGTGATGTGATGTAAAGTACATGTGATGTACATAAAGTACACATGATGTGATGTAAAGTACATGTGATGTACATAAAGTACTTGTGATGTGATGTAAAGTACATGTGATGTACATAAAGTACATGTGATGTACATACAGTCATTACTTTCTAATGATCAATCAGCATAAAAAACAAACAAACAAAAAACACGTCCTTTGGAGTCACTTCCATTTTGAAGTCTTTGTTTCTCTTTTCTCCCTTTTGGCTGCCAATGAGCCACACAAGTACACAGAAGAAGTATGTACATAGTTCAGGGTCACCAAGTACACAGAAGAAGTATGTACATACTTCAGAGTCACCAAGTACACAGAAGGAGTATGTACATAGTTCAGAGTCACCAAGTACACAGAAGAAGTATGTACATACTTCAGAGTCACCAAGTACACAGTAGAAGTATGTACATAGTTCAGAGTCACCAAGTACACAGAAGAAGTATCTACATAGTTCAGAGTCACCAAGTACACAGAAGAAGTATGTACATTATTCAGGGTCACCAAGTACACAGAAGAAGTATGTACATAGTTCAGAGTCACCAAGTACACAGAAGAAGTATGTACATAGTTCAGAGTCACCAAGTACACAGAAGAAGTATGTACATAGTTCAGAGTCACCAAGTACACAGAAGAAGTATGTACATACTTCAGAGTCACCAAGTACACAGAAGAAGTATGAACATAGTTCAGGGTCACCAAGTACACAGAAGAAGTATGTACATTATTCAGAGTCACCAAGTACACAGAAGAAGTATGTACATAATTCAGAGTCACCAAGTACACAGAAGAAGTATGTACATTATTCAGAGTCACCAAGTACACAGAAGAAGTATGTACATAATTCAGAGTCACCAAGTACACAGAAGAAGTATGTACATAGTTCAGAGTCACCAAGTACACATAAGAAGTATGTACATAGTTCAGAGTCACCAAGTACACAGAAGAAGTATGTACATACTTCAGAGTCACCAAGTACACAGAAGAAGTATGTACATTATTCAGAGTCACCAAGTACACAGAAGAAGTATGTACATAATTCAGTCACCAAGTACACAGAAGAAGTATGTACATAGTTCAGAGTCACCAAGTACACAGAGGAAGTATGTACATACTTCAGAGTCACCAAGTACACAGAAGAAGTATGTACATTATTCAGAGTCACCAAGTACACAGAAGAAGTATGTACATAGTTCAGAGTCACCAAGTACACAGAAGGAGTATGTACATAGTTCAGAGTCACCAAGTACACAGAAGAAGTATGTACATAGTTCAGAGTCACCAAGTACACAGAAGAAGTATGTACATAATTCAGAGTCACCAAGTACACAGAAGAAGTATGTACATAATTCAGTCACCAAGTACACAGAAGAAGTATGTACATAGTTCAGAGTCACCAAGTACACAGAAGAAGTATGTACATTATTCAGGGTCACCAAGTACACAGAAGAAGTATGTACATTATTCAGAGTCACCAAGTACACAGAAGAAGTATGTACATAGTTCAGTCAGCAAGTACACAGAAGAAGTATGTACATAGTTCAGAGTCACCAAGTACACAGAAGAAGTATGTACATAGTTCAGAGTCACCAAGTACACAGAAGAAGTATGTACATAATTCAGAGTCACCAAGTACACAGAAGTATGTACATAGTTCAGAGTCACCAAGTACACAGAAGAAGTATGTACATAATTCAGAGTCACCAAGTACACAGAAGAAGTATGTACATCATTCAGAGTCACCAAGTACACAGAAGAAGTATGAACATTATTCAGGGTCACCAAGTACACAGAAGAAGTATGTACATTATTCAGAGTCACCAAGTACACAGAAGAAGTATGTACATAGTTCAGAGTCACCAAGTACACAGAAGAAGTATGTACATTATTCAGAGTCACCAAGTACACAGAAGAAGTATGTACATAGTTCAGAGTCACCAAGTACACAGAAGAAGTATGTACATAGTTCAGTCACCAAGTACACAGAAGAAGTATGTACATAGTTCAGAGTCACCAAGTACACAGAAGAAGTATGTACATAGTTCAGTCACCAAGTACACAGAAGAAGTATGTACATAATTCAGAGTCACCAAGTACACAGAAGAAGTATGAACATTATTCAGGGTCACCAAGTACACAGAAGAAGTATGTACATTATTCAGAGTCACCAAGTACACAGAAGAAGTATGTACATAGTTCAGAGTCACCAAGTACACAGAAGAAGTATGTACATTATTCAGAGTCACCAAGTACACAGAAGAAGTATGTACATAGTTCAGAGTCACCAAGTACACAGAAGAAGTATGTACATTATTCAGAGTCACCAAGTACACAGAAGAAGTATGTACATAGTTCAGAGTCACCAAGTACACAGAAGAAGTATGTACATAATTCAGAGTCACCAAGTACATAGAAGAAGTATGTACTTAGTTCAGGGTCACCAAGTACACAGAAGAAGTATGTACATAATTCAGAGTCACCAAGTACACAGAAGAAGTATGTACTTAGTTCAGGGTCACCAAGTACACAGAAGAAGTATGTACATAATTCAGAGTCACCAAGTACACAGAAGAAGTATGTACATAATTCAGAGTCACCAAGTACACAGAAGAAGTATGTACATAATTCAGAGTCACCAAGTACACATAAGAAGTATGTACATAATTCAGAGTCACCAAGTACATTTGGGGAGTACCAATGTCAGGGGGCGGGGCTAAAGGTGTTGGCAAAGTGCGCTCAGAGTCCAGTGTTGTCACTTCTTCTTGAAAAGGTTATTTCCTTCCAATCAAGCAGAAGGAGAAATGATCAGAGTAATAATTAGTCATTCTTTACAATATTGAACATGATCAGAGTAATACTTTGTCATTCTTTACAATATTATGCATGATCAGAGTAATACTTTGTCATTCTTTACAATATTATGCATGATCAGAGTAATACTTTGTCATTCTTTACAATATTATGCATGATCAGAGTAATACTTAGTCATTCTTTACAGTATTGAACATGATGAGAGTACTACTTAGTCATTCTTTACAATATTATGCATGATCAGAGTAATACTTTGTCATTCTTTACAATATTATGCATGATCAGAGTAATACTTTGTCATTCTTTACAATATTACGCATGATCAGAGTAATACTTTGTCATTCTTTACAGTATTGAACATGATGAGAGTACTACTTAGTCATTCTTTACAATATTATGCATGATCAGAGTACTACTTTGTCATTTTTTACAATAATGTACATTATCAGAGTACTACTTAGTCATTCTTTACAATATTATGCACAATCAGAGTACTACTTAGTCATTCTTTACAGTATTATGCACGATCAGAGTACTACTTAGTCATTCTTTACAGTATAATGCATGATCAGAGTACTACTTAGTCATTCTCTACAGTATAATGCATGATCAGAATAATACTTAGTCATTCTTTACAGTATAATGCACGATCAGAGTACTACTTAGTCATTCTTTACAGTATAATGCATGATCAGAATAATACTTAGTCATTCTCTACAGTCCACCTGCTACTTAGAAGACCAAGTGGATCACTGGAGGACACAATATTTCTTGTAGTCCGACTCAAAGTCTTCATCCATGCTACTGGTGTCGGCCATCTTCTTGCCGTCAGTCCTTGGCAGGAAGTGGGAGTAGTTGACTTCCTGTTGCTCGTAGAAGAGGATGTACGCCGAGTCAGTGTCAATCTCCGCAGAATGTACTTCCTGGAAGAAGATCATGGATTCAGTTAGAGTCACTAACAACAGCACAGTCCTGGACGGCAAAGCTGCTGGATCAGAGACTTCCTGTCGGACCGTGGGACCGGAGTTGGGCCTCAGGTCTCTGCAGACCTCAGCCTAAACATCAGCTCTCAGGGTTTGTACGGAGCCCTCTGCTCCTCACTTAGTACCCACAACTGCATCTCACCCAGACGATGCCACTTCAGTGGGAGTGCAGGGGGTTGGGGGTTCTGAGACTGGTGTGCTGATAACAACCTGGACCTGGACCTCAACATATCCAAGGCAAAGGAGGGGATTGTGGACTACAGGACAAGGAAGACTGATCTGATTATCGGGGAGGTGTGGAAAGTTCCTGGGCGTGTACATGAATGGAGCTCCAACCACGAGGAGGACCCAACCTGAGGATCCTCTGCAGGATCACCTTGAAGGGAGCTGCTCCACCGAGAGTTTAGAGTCTGTGCGTAGGTCGCCAGCAGCAGCAGGTAGTAGAGAGGAGCATCAACAACACCCAAAGGTATATTGGTCACCCTCTGCCCCCCTACAGGACCTCCACTCACCGAGGGTTGGCGGCCTGACTAACTATGGCGGTTCTAGCACTTTCTTCTGAGTGCAGCAACACTGCTGAAGCTGTCTCTTCACCAGAACTGCAGACGCCGCACCAACCCACCGGTTCTTCCTTTCTCTCTGACTCAACCCTGGAGCCAGCAAACTGGAAACCTTCAACATCCTGGCTGGACATTAAAATTCTGTCCATTAAAGTTGTAAAGAAAATGGTTGACAGAGGTCAGCTCTGGCAAAGTCCAGTCCTCAGTGGAAACCCGTTTGACTTAGTGCCGACATTGGGGACTAGGTTCTGACGCGGGTCAGGCAGGGAACTAACAGTGCAGATCTGCCACTAGCCCACAGGACCCCTACCACCCCGGTCTCCTGGCACCTGGGACGAGGCTAAAGACTTTCTGATGGAGGACCAACAGACCGAGGAACAGCTCCAGGATGCTAAACTCTCCCACAGTCCGTCCCCACTAATACATTGTCTTTTTATTTCTCTGACACTAAAGCAAAGTGACATAAAAATGCTGGACCGCTCAAGTCTTTGTCAAGGTCAACTTACCAAGTCAGCAGGGGGCCGACCTTCTGTTGGTGTGTGTGACACTTACCTTACAACTGCTGTCATTGTAACAGTACCACTTGGTGTGTGACACTTACCTTACAACTGCTGTCATTGTAACAGTACCACTTGGTGTGTGACACTTACCTTACAACTGCTGTCATTGTAACAGTACCACTTGGTGTGTGACACTTACCTTACAACTGCTGTCATTGTAACAGTACCACTTGGTGTGTGACACTTACCTTACAACTGCTGTCATTGTAACAGTACCACTTGGTGTGTGACACTTACCTTACAACTGCTGTCATTGTAACAGTACCACTTGGTGTGTGACACTTACCTTACAACTGCTGTCATTGTAACAGTACCACTTGGTGTGTGACACTTACCTTACAACTGCTGTCATTGTAACAGTACCACTTGGTGTGTGACACTTACCTTACAACTGCTGTCATTGTAACAGTACCACTTGGTGTGTGACACTTACCTTACAACTGCTGTCATTGTAACAGTACCACTTGGTGTGTGACACTTACCTTACAACTGCTGTCATTGTAACAGTACCACTTGGTGTGTGACACTTACCTTACAACTGCTGTCATTGTAACGGTACCACTTGGTGTGTGACACTTACCTTACAACTGCTGTCATTGTAACAGTACCACTTGGTGTGTGACACTTACCTTACAACTGCTGTCATTGTAACAGTACCACTTGGTGTGTGACACTTACCTTACAACTGCTGTCATTGTAACAGTACCACTTGGTGTGTGACACTTACCTTACAACTGCTGTCATTGTAACGGTACCACTTGGTGTGTGACACTTACCTTACAACTGCTGTCATTGTAACGGTACCACTTGGTGTGTGACACTTACCTTACAACTGCTGTCATTGTAACAGTACCACTTGGTGTGTGACACTTACCTTACAACTGCTGTCATTGTAACAGTACCACTTGGTGTGTGACACTTACCTTACAACTGCTGTCATTGTAACAGTACCACTTGGTGTGTGACACTTACCTTACAACTGCTGTCATTGTAACAGTACCACTTGGTGTGTGACACTTACCTTACAACTGCTGTCATTGTAACAGTACCACTTGGTGTGTGACACTTACCTTACAACTGCTGTCATTGTAACAGTACCACTTGGTGTGTGACACTTACCTTACAACTGCTGTCATTGTAACAGTACCACTTGGTGTGTGACACTTACCTTACAACTGCTGTCATTGTAACAGTACCACTTGGTGTGTGACACTTACCTTACAACTGCTGTCATTGTAACAGTACCACTTGGTGTGTGACACTTACCTTACAACTGCTGTCATTGTAACAGTACCACTTGCCATTGGGGTTTTTGGCGTAAGTGACATAGTGGCCCCCGCCCATGATTCCT
Source organism: Nerophis ophidion (assembly GCF_033978795.1). Taxonomy (NCBI): domain Eukaryota; kingdom Metazoa; phylum Chordata; class Actinopteri; order Syngnathiformes; family Syngnathidae; genus Nerophis; species Nerophis ophidion. The sequence continues at coordinate 60,717,702 of NC_084623.1, read as the reverse complement.
GAGTGGCACTGTGGAGGCACACACACACACACACACACACACACACACACACACACACACACACACACACACACACACACACACACACACACATGTCACACAACTCAACACAAGCCCCAGAAACACAAACAAACCTTTAGGACACATAAAGAACACAATGAGGCGTGTGCCAATGATTGTTGTTGTGCTGGCAGAGGTTGTTGGTTTCTGCACCACGACAAAGCCAAAGCACTACTGTCAAGGCTGTGGAGGACCAAGACTTTGGATCCTGCACCGTCCTCTCAGACTAAGGTGAGGAGCAAGACTTTGGATCCTGCACCGTCCTCTCAGACTAAGGTGAGGACCAAGACTTTGGATCCTGCACCGTCCTCTTAGACTAAGGTGAGGAGCAAGACTTTGGATCCTGCACCGTCCTCTCAGACTAAGGTGAGGACCAAGACTTTGGATCCTGCACCGTCCTCTCAGACTAAGGTGAGGAGCAAGACTTTGGATCCTGCACCGTCCTCTCAGACTAAGGTGAGGACCAAGACTTTGGATCCTGCACCGTCCTCTCAGACTAAGGTGAGGAGCAAGACTTTGGATCCTGCACCGTCCTCTCAGACTAAGGTGAGGAGCAAGACTTTGGATCCTGCACCGTCCTCTCAGACTAAGGTGAGGAGCCTGAATGACCTTCATGAACCTTCCAAGACCAGCTGGACGGTCCAGATCCATTCTGTGCCCTCATTTGTTGGAAGACATTGTCAATTGTAGACAAGGTGGCATTTTTTGGAATGTGTCAAAATGAACTCCACACACACACGTGATTAATCAAGACCGATGATGTGCAACAGCCCTCTTCTTCAAGGTCAGACAGATGTGGCCCTGCATGATCCAACCACAGATGTGGCCCCTGCATGATCCAACCACAGGCGCTGCTGACTTAACTTAGGGGCCGTCACGCTAGTTTTATTGGCGTATGGTGCCGTCCGCCCAAAACAACAAAGCCTTAAGCGAGCCAGCAGCACCACCTGTGGAGGTAGAGCGCCACCTAGTGGACACTTGAAGTGTCTCTGCGTGCAAGGTGGCTAATAAATGGAAAAATATTTCTTTCTGGGGCGGTGTGGCTTGATTGGTAGAGCGGCCATGCCAGCAACTTAAGGAACCCAGTTTCAATTCCCACATCCGCCATCCGAGTCACTGCTGCTGTGTTCTTGGCCACCTGCTCCCGGTGCCACCCTCTTGGCCACCTGCTCCCGGTGCCACCCTCACTGCCCTTCATGGGACTTAGGTCATGGCTCTCTTCAGTGTCCAGACAAAATACAGTACAATAGTAGATCAGCGCTCTACAGCCCGTGTAGTACAGTACAATTGTAGATCAGCGCTCTACAGCCCGTGTAGTACAGTACAATAGTAGATCAGCGCCCTACAGCCCGTGTAGTACAGTACAATAGTAGATCAGCGCCCTACAGCCCGTGTAGTACAGTACAATAGTAGATCAGCGCCCTACAGCCCGTGTAGTACAGTACAATAGTAGATCAGCGCTCTACAGCCCGTGTAGTACAGTACAATAGTAGATCAGCGCTCTACAGCCCGTGTAGTACAGTACAATAGTAGATCAGCGCCCTACAGCCCGTGTAGTACAGTACAATAGTAGATCAGCGCCCTACAGCCCGTGTAGTACAGTACAATAGTAGATCAGCGCTCTACAGCCCGTGTAGTACAGTACAATAGTAGATCAGCGCTCTACAGCCCGTGTAGTACAGTACAATAGTAGATCAGCGCCCTACAGCCCGTGTAGTACAGTACAATAGTAGATCAGCGCTCTACAGCCCGTGTAGTACAGTACAATAGTAGATCAGCGCTCTACAGCCCGTGTAGTACAGTACAATTGTAGATCAGCGCTCTACAGCCCGTGTAGTACAGTACAATAGTAGATCAGTGAGGAGTGAATATATGATCAGTACTTACTGATATTGCATAGAGCTTGTAGATGGACTCCAAACACTTCTTTTCTTGGCACGAGAGCCCAGTGTTGCAGTCAGAGTTCACGCCGTTTACCATGACGCCATCAGTGTGGGGGGCCATGACGTCATCAGTGTGGGGGGCCATGATGTCATCAGTGTGGGCGACCATGACGTCATCAGTGTGGGGGGCCATGACGTCGTCAGTGTGGGGGGCCATGATGTCATCAGTGTGGGGGACCATGACGTCATCAGTCTGGGGGGCCATGACGTCGTCAGTGTGGGGGGCCATGACGCCATCTGTGTGGGGGACCATGATGTCATCAGTGTGGGGGGCCATGACGTCATCAGTGTGGGGGACCATGACGTCATCAGTGTGGGGGGCCATGACGTCATCAGTGTGGGGGATCATGACGTCATCAGTGTGGGGGGCCATGACGTCATCAGTGTGGGGGACCATGACGTCATCAGTGTGGGGGGCCATGACGTCATCGGTGTGGGGGACCATGACGTCATCGGTGTGGGAGGCCATGACGTCATCAGTGTGGGGGGCCATGACGTCGTCAGTGTGGGGGGCCATGACGCCATCCGTGTGGGGGACCATGATGTCATCAGTGTGGGGGGCCATGACGTCATCAGTGTGGGGGGCCATGACGTCATCGGTGTGCCTTGCGGGCACCATAGAATACGCTACCACTGACTCATCTGGCTGTTCCAAGTGCTCCTCCCCTCCAAGTGGAGCCCTGCAGGTGTCCCCCTGCATCCTGTGTCCCTGTGGCTGAGCCTCAGCACATTCCTGCTGGTACTCCGTGCTCTTGGGGGGGCCAGGTGTGCTACTCAGGTGGGACGCATGTGGACATAGCTTGATGTCTCCAGCGCTCGCCTTGGGGCTACTGCTCCCACTCAGGGAAGATGGGAACTTTTTGCTGAAGGTAGAAGAAGCTGTTGGGAAAGCAGAAGAAAAAAGGTTGAAACTCTCTAAATGTTGAGGGTTGCAGGTCGGAGGGGGGCTGAAAGGTTCATGAGAAGGACTCGTGCCACATCAACGAGTGTTAAATGTAACATTTAGTGTGCGATGTCCTTCCTGATAAACCACACGGGATACAGAAGTGAGGCCCCAGAAAAGAAGTACAAGAAGCATGTTGGGAACAAGGAGGCACAAACCATGTTTGCTACTTTAGGGGGTGTGCAAGAGTGAGAAACTAGGGTTAGGTTAGGTAGAGGGAGATGTTCTGCATATACCCACAGTGGGAAGGAAGCAAGCGCTGGTCAAGGTCTTTAGGAACCAAGAAGGTGCTGGGGTCAAAGTCCTCCATCGGGAACTTGACGATCTTTTGGGATTTGATCCAACGACCATTGACAAAGTGGAAGCGCTTCAGGTGGACGATCTGAAAAGGAAGCAAGCAGTCAGGTTGAGTACAACAACAATTTGCCTGCAAAGAAGCATTCATATGACCTTGTTGAGAAACATTTCTTCTCACAGTAGTTGAGAACTACTCAACTGGCGGCCCGGGGGCTGAAACACCACAGCGGTCACCTAACTTCAGCTCAAAACTTGCGAGACCAACATTTTTCAAGCTAATTACTTGATGAATATTATTGTTTGGCATTCTTCTGTCTTGGCAGACAATGGAGTTTGTCAATCAAGTGGTGGAGAGACAGGTCCTGTTCCATGTGAAGACTCATCATCTGGACTATTGGCCGTCTTGCATCTCCTTCCCTCCCACTGCCTGTCTCCTCTGCTCTGACGTCTGCATGGCTGATCGAGTGGCAAGTTGTCGGCCTCTGCAGTCTCCTGCCTGCCACTCTTTCAAAGCCTGTTGGCATCACATCGTCCTCCTTCAGCTGTCTTCGGGGATTCTGCCATCTTGCAAGCGGGTGGCATGGCCAAGCAGCACAGACATCTCTTGGTGAGCAGGATGAACATGCTAATAGTTCCCAGCCGGGCTCGGACCTCTTGGTTTGAAATGTGGTCTTGCCATGAAATGCTGAGATGGAGGGTGTTGAGCCTGCGTTCCTGTCGGGAGAAAAGGGTCCAGCTCTCACTACCGTACAGCAGGCTTGATAAACTGGGATCTTTGTGTTGGTCTTGTCCCACACCCTTTGCCATGTGGGCCATCTTTGTTGCGGCTATACTAATTCTGGTGGTCAGCTCAGTGTCCAGGTTGAGGCTTCTGGAGACGGTAGACCCAGGGCAGGTGAATCCCTGCACCACATCCAGTGTGTTGTCACCAAAAGGAGACATAAGGAGTGTGGCTGGCATCTTAGCAGAGGACATTGGTCTCCTTTCTGCTGATGTGAGACCAACCTCTTTGCAGTGGTCAGCAAAACAGCTTTTAAGTTCCTGTAGGCCAGCAGTTTGTGTTGTCGGGGCGTCAGCAAACAGCATCTGACCAATGAGCACATTTCTCACTTTTGTCTGAGTGGAGGTGTGCATGTTTAAACACCCGGGGTGTGAATGCACACGGCTTCTTCAGATAGTCTGAAGGCACATTGCAGAAGCAGAGAGAACAGGATGGCCAAGAGTGTCGGCACAAGGACGCAGACCTGCTTGACTCCGCTCTTGATCCAGAAAGGGTCTAAGGGAAAAAAACCATGGCATTGGACAGTGCCCTGCATGTCCCTGTGGAACGGTTTTATGATCCCCAAGATCTTGGGGGGACATCCAATTCTTGTGAACAGACCTGGCCTGCTGACCTGATGGAACGCCTTTGGTGAGGTCTAAAAAGACAATGCACGGGCGAGTCTCTGCTCACCACCCTTCTCTTGCAGGGAACAAATCGTGTTGATTGTGGATCTCTCTGCTCTGAGCCCACACTGCGCTCAGCGAGATGCTGGAGTCTCTTCAATGCAACGCGGGCCAACACAGCTGAGGAGGCTTAGACCGCCATAATTGTTGCAATGTCTGCGTTCACCTTGGTTCTGGTAGAGCGTGATGATATTGGTTGGAATCTTGCCTGTCTCCAGAAACCGCTCCTTCCTCCCGGCACTGCAGCAAGAGTTCCAGGAGGGCTGACTGACGACTTTGGGAGAGATGCCGCGGTTTCCAGGCCTTTTTGCCACTGGCTGGAGAGTCAATGGCTTTGCTGGGATCCTCAGGTCCAGCTCAGCCATGACGGGCAGGGAGCGCTGCTCTCCGTGGCCAAAGTAGTCTCCCCAGAGTACAGTTCTTGCTAGTGTTGGGCCCATCTCTCCCTCTGACTTGATATGTGATGCCTTCCATGGTGACGCCATCTTCCAAATCAAGTCAACTCAAAGCACTTCACGCGCTCGTGTGGCCGCAGGACTCACATTTTGGCAGGGTAGCAGTTTTTGGCACAACAAATAGTAGATTTGACTTCCATTTGCAAGGATGTGACTGGCCTGCTGATAGTAATAACATAGCAATTACATTGAAAGTCTTCTCTTCACTTTCACCCTTGGACCAGGGTAAAGCCTCACCTCCTGGTTTTGGCGGGGACTTCCTGACCTCGCAAGTGAAAGCATCTGATTGGCTCACATTCTTAAGTAAGCCCCACCCCTCTTTCATTGAAGAGCTGTGATTGGATATATTCTGAACTTGTCCCACCCTTTGACAAGACACAAGTACATTGGATTGGATTTAGTTTCTGACAACATGTTCATCAACATGTCAGTTAATTGTTCTTTTGTTTCGATGACTCTTTTCTTGACCTGCTGCCACGTAGAAAACAACAACAAACTAAGAAACAGCTTCCAGCCCAGGGCTTCTACAATATGAAGTACACAAGATAAAACATTGAATATTAAGGCTATGTGATCCACTCCTTGACCTCCTCAAAGTTTTGTACTCAATATTTCATACTTTGGACACACTAATAGTCCACACTCTTTTATACTTTGTACACACTAATAGTACGACACTATTTCATACTTTGTACACACTAATAGTACCACACTATTTCATACTTTGGACACACTAATAGTACACACTGTTTCATACTTTGTACACTTTAATAGTACCAGAACATTTCATACTTTGGACACACTAATAGTACACACTCTTTTATACTTTGTACACACTAATAGTACGACACTATTTCATACTTTGTACACACTAATAGGTCCACACTATTTCATACTTTGTACACAATAATAGTACCACACTATTTCATACTTTGGACACACTAATAGTACACACTATTTCATACTTTGTACACATTAATAGTACCACACTATTTCATACTTTGGACACACTAATAGTACACATTATTTTATACTTTGTACACACTAATAGTACCACACTATTTCATACTTTGGACACACTAATAGTACACACTATTTCATACATTGTACACACTAATAGTACCACACTATTTCATATGTTGGACACACTAATAGTACACACTATTTCATACTTTGTACACATTAATAGTACCACACTATTTCATACTTTGGACACACTAATAGTACACACTATTTCATACATTGTACACACTAATAGTACCACACTATTTCATATGTTGGACACACTAATAGTACACACTATTTCATACATTGTACACACTAATAGTACCACACTATTTCATACTTTGGACACACTAATAGTACACACTATTTCATACTTTGTACACATTAATAGTACCACACTATTTTATACTTTGTACACACTAATAGTACACACTATTTCATACATTGTACACACTAATAGTACCACACTATTTCATACTTTGGACAAACTAATAGTACACACTATTTCATACTTTGTACACATTAATAGTACCACACTATTTCATACTTTGTACACACTAATAGTACCACACTATTTTATTCTTTGTACACACTAATAGTACCACACTATTTTATACTTTGTACACACTAATAGTACACACTATTTTATACTTTGTACACACCTTGTGGTTAGAGTGTCTGCCCTGAGATGGGTAGGTTGTGAGTTCAAACCCCGGCCGAGTGATACCAAAGACTATAAAAAACAGGAGCCATTACCTCCCTGCTTGGCACTCAGCATCAAGGCTTGGAATTGGGGGTTAAATCACCAAAATGATTCCCGGGCGCAGCCACCACTGCTGCTCTCTGCTCCCCTCACCTCCCAGGAAGTGATCAAAGGGATGGGTCAAATGCAGAGGACACATTTCACCACACCTAGTGTGTGTGTGACTATCATTGCTACTTTAACTTAACAAGTAGTACACATTATTTTATACTTCGTAGACACTAATAGTACCACACTATTTCATACTTTGTACACACCAATAGTACTTCCAATACTACTTCTAATGACTTGTAGAAATATATTTTGCAGTATTTGAAGTAGTAGTACTCACCAGAATAGGCGGAAGCCTCCAGAGGTCCAACTTCTTGGTGGCCAGTCGATGGTTCTTGCACTTGGAACAGAAGTAGAGCTCGTCTTCTCCCAGCTCCTCCTCGCTGGTGAACGCCTTCAAACAACTTTGTAGACTGATGGGTTCTGCCTGGCAGCGACGTGACAAATCTACACTGCAGTGCTCCTCCACCACCTAGTACATAGTACATCCACATAGTCACACACCATGTACATAGTCACACACCATCGACATAGTCACACACCATCTACATAGTCACACACCATCGACATAGTCACACACCATGTACATAGTCACACACCATCTACATAGTCACACACCATCTACATAGTCACACACCATCTACATAGTCACACACCATGTACATAGTCACACACCATGTACATAGTCACACACCATGTACATAGTCACACACCATCTACATAGTCACACACCATGTACATAGTCACACACCATGTACATAGTCACACACCATGTACATAGTCACACACCATGTACATAGTCACACACCATGTACATAGTCACACACCATCTACATAGTCACACACCATGTACATAGTCACACACCATGTACATAGTCACACACCATGTACATAGTCACACACCATCTACATAGTCACACACCATCTACATAGTCACACACCATGTACATAGTCACACACCATGTACATAGTCACACACCATGTACATAGTCACACACCATCTACATAGTCACACACCATGTACATAGTCACACACCATCTACATAGTCACACACCATCTACATAGTCACACACCATCGACATAGTCACACACCATGTACATAGTCACACACCATCTACATAGTCACACACCATCGACATAGTCACACACCATGTACATAGTCACACACCATGTACATAGTCACACACCATCTACATAGTCACACACCATGTACATAGTCACACACCATGTACATAGTCACACACCATGTACATAGTCACACACCATGTACATAGTCACACACCATCGACATAGTCACACACCATCTACATAGTCACACACCATGTACATAGTCACACACCATCTACATAGTCACACACCATCTACATAGTCACACACCATCTACATAGTCACACACCATCTACATAGTCACACACCATGTACATAGTCACACACCATGTACATAGTCACACACCATCTACATAGTCACACACCATCTACATAGTCACACACCATCTACATAGTCACACACCATGTACATAGTCACACACCATCTACATAGTCACACACCATGTACATAGTCACACACCATCTACATAGTCACACACCATGTACATAGTCACACACCATCTACATAGTCACACACCATGTACATAGTCACACACCATGTACATAGTCACACACCATGTACATAGTCACACACCATGTACATAGTCACACACCATGTACATAGTCACACACCATCTACATAGTCACACACCATGTACATAGTCACACACCATGTACATAGTCACACACCATGTACATAGTCACACACCATCTACATAGTCACACACCATCTACATAGTCACACACCATGTACATAGTCACACACCATGTACATAGTCACACACCATGTACATAGTCACACACCATCTACATAGTCACACACCATGTACATAGTCACACACCATCTACATAGTCACACACCATCTACATAGTCACACACCATCGACATAGTCACACACCATGTACATAGTCACACACCATCTACATAGTCACACACCATCGACATAGTCACACACCATGTACATAGTCACACACCATGTACATAGTCACACACCATCTACATAGTCACACACCATGTACATAGTCACACACCATGTACATAGTCACACACCATGTACATAGTCACACACCATGTACATAGTCACACACCATCGACATAGTCACACACCATCTACATAGTCACACACCATGTACATAGTCACACACCATCTACATAGTCACACACCATCTACATAGTCACACACCATCTACATAGTCACACACCATCTACATAGTCACACACCATGTACATAGTCACACACCATGTACATAGTCACACACCATCTACATAGTCACACACCATCTACATAGTCACACACCATCTACATAGTCACACACCATGTACATAGTCACACACCATCTACATAGTCACACACCATGTACATAGTCACACACCATCTACATAGTCACACACCATGTACATAGTCACACACCATGTACATAGTCACACACCATGTACATAGTCACACACCATGTACATAGTCACACACCATCTACATAGTCACACACCATGTACATAGTCACACACCATGTACATAGTCACACACCATGTACATAGTCACACACCATGTACATAGTCACACACCATGTACATAGTCACACACCATCTACATAGTCACACACCATGTACATAGTCACACACCATGTACATAGTCACACACCATGTACATAGTCACACACCATCTACATAGTCACACACCATCTACATAGTCACACACCATGTACATAGTCACACACCATGTACATAGTCACACACCATGTACATAGTCACACACCATCTACATAGTCACACACCATCTACATAGTCACACACCATGTACATAGTCACACACCATCTACATAGTCACACACCATCTACATAGTCACACACCATCGACATAGTCACACACCATGTACATAGTCACACACCATCTACATAGTCACACACCATCGACATAGTCACACACCATGTACATAGTCACACACCATGTACATAGTCACACACCATCTACATAGTCACACACCATGTACATAGTCACACACCATGTACATAGTCACACACCATGTACATAGTCACACACCATGTACATAGTCACACACCATCGACATAGTCACACACCATCTACATAGTCACACACCATGTACATAGTCACACACCATCTACATAGTCACACACCATCTACATAGTCACACACCATCTACATAGTCACACACCATCTACATAGTCACACACCATGTACATAGTCACACACCATGTACATAGTCACACACCATCTACATAGTCACACACCATCTACATAGTCACACACCATCTACATAGTCACACACCATGTACATAGTCACACACCATCTACATAGTCACACACCATGTACATAGTCACACACCATCTACATAGTCACACACCATGTACATAGTCACACACCATGTACATAGTCACACACCATGTACATAGTCACACACCATGTACATAGTCACACACCATCGACATAGTCACACACCATCTACATAGTCACACACCATCTACATAGTCACACACCATCTACATAGTCACACACCATCTACATAGTCACACACCATCTACATAGTCACACACCATCTACATAGTCACACACCATCTACATAGTCACACACCATGTACATAGTCACACACCATCTACATAGTCACACACCATCTACATAGTCACACACCATGTACATATAGTACATAGTCACACACCATCTACATAGTCACACACCATGTACATAGTCACACACCACCTACATAGTCACACACCATCGACATAGTCACACACCATCGACATAGTCACACACCATCTACATAGTCACACACCATCTACATAGTCACACACCATCTACATAGTCACACACCATCTACATAGTCACACACCATCTACATAGTCACACACCATGTACATAGTCACACACCACCTACATAGTCACACACCATCTACATAGTCACACACCACCTACATAGTCACACACCATCGACATAGTCACACACCATCGACATAGTCACACACCATCTACATAGTCACACACCATCTACATAGTCACACACCATCTACATAGTCACACACCATGTACATAGTCACACACCATCTACATAGTCACACACCATGTACATAGTCACACACCACCTACATAGTCACACACCATCTACATAGTCACACACCACCTACATAGTCACACACCATCGACATAGTCACACACCATCGACATAGTCACACACCATCTACATAGTCACACACCATGTACATAGTCACACACCATGTACATAGTCACACACCATCTACATAGTCACACACCATCTACATAGTCACACACCATGTACATATAGTACATAGTCACACACCATGTACATAGTCACACACCATCTACATAGTCACACACCACCTACATAGTCACACACCATCTACATAGTCACACACCATGTACATAGTCACACACCATCTACATAGTCACACACCACCTACATAGGCACACACCATGTACATAGTCACACACCATGTACATAGTCACACACCATGTACATAGTCACACACCATGTACATAGTCACACACCATGTACATAGTCACACACCATCTACATAGTCACACACCATCTACATAGTCACACACCATGTACATAGTCACACACCATGTACATAGTCACACACCATGTACATAGTCACACACCACCTACATAGTCACACACCATCTACATAGTCACACACCACCTACATAGTCACACACCATCGACATAGTCACACACCATGTACATAGTCACACACCACCTACATAGTCACACACCATCTACATAGTCACACACCACCTACATAGTCACACACCATCTACATAGTCACACACCATCGACATAGTCACACACCATGTACATAGTCACACACCATGTACATAGTCACACACCATCTACATAGTCACACACCATCTACATAGTCACACACCATGTACATATAGTACATAGTCACACACCATGTACATAGTCACACACCATCTACATAGTCACACACCACCTACATAGTCACACACCATCTACATAGTCACACACCATGTACATAGTCACACACCATCTACATAGTCACACACCACCTACATAGTCACACACCATGTACATAGTCACACACCATGTACATAGTCACACACCATCTACATAGTCACACACCATGTACATAGTCACACACCATGTACATAGTCACACACCATGTACATAGTCACACACCATCTACATAGTCACACACCATGTACATAGTCACACACCACCTACATAGTCACACACCATGTACATAGTCACACACCATGTACATAGTCACACACCATCTACATAGTCACACACCATCTACATAGTCACACACCATGTACATAGTCACACACCATGTACATAGTCACACACCATCTACATAGTAATAATATGTCATGATAGTAGTACTACCAGAGAATATGATGCTTTCAATAATAGTAGTACTACTAGAAAGTATGATACTTCCTGTGGTAGGAGTACTACTAGAAAGTATGATACTTCCTGTGGTAGTAGTACTACTAGAGAGTATGATACTTCTTGTGGTAGTAGTACTACTAGAAAGTATGATACTTCCTGTGGTAGTAGTACTACTAGAGAGTATGATACTTCCTGTGGTAGTAGTACTACTAGAGAGTATGATACTTTCTGTGGTAGTAGTACTACAAGAAAGCATGATACTTCCTGTGGTAGTAGTACTACTAGAAAGCAAGATACTTCCTGTGGTAGTAGTACTACTAGAGAGTATGATACTTCCTGTGGTAGTAGTACTACTAGAAAGCATGATACTTCCTGTGGTAGTAGTACTACTAGAAAGTATGATACTTCCTGTGGTGGTAGTACTACTAGAAAGTATGATACTTCCTGTGGTAGTAGTACTACTAGAGAGTATGATACTTCCTGTGGTAGTAGTACTACTAGAGAGTATGATACTTCCTGTGGTAGTAGTACTACTAGAGAGTATGATACTTCCTGTGGTAGTAGTACTACTAGAGAGTATGATACTTCCTGTGGTAGTAGTACTACTAGAGAGTATGATACTTCCTGTGATAGTAGTACTACTAGAGAGTATGATACTTCCTGTGGTAGTAGTACTACTAGAGAGTATGATACTTCCTGTGGTAGTAGTACTACTAGAGAGTATGATACTTTCTGTGGTAGTAGTACTACAAGAAAGCATGATACTTCCTGTGGTAGTAGTACTACTAGAAAGCAAGATACTTCCTGTGGTAGTAGTACTACTAGAGAGTATGATACTTCCTGTGGTAGTAGTACTACTAGAAAGCATGATACTTCCTGTGGTAGTAGTACTACTAGAAAGTATGATACTTCCTGTGGTAGCAGTACTACTAGAGAGTATGATACTTCCTGTGGTGGTAGTACTACTAGAAAGTATGATACTTCCTGTGGTAGTAGTACTACTAGAGAGTATGATACTTCCTGTGGTAGTAGTACTACTAGAGAGTATGATACTTCCTGTGGTAGTAGTACTACTAGAGAGTATGATACTTCCTGTGATAGTAGTACTACTAGAGAGTATGATACTTCCTGTGGTGGTAGTACTACTAGAGAGTATGATACTTCCTGTGGTAGTAGTACTACTAGAGAGTATGATACTTCCTGTGGTGGTAGTACTACTAGAAAGTATGATACTTCCTGTGGTAGTAGTACTACTAGAGAGTATGATACTTCCTGTGGTGGTAGTATTACTAGAAAGTATGATACTTCCTGTGGTAGTAGTACTACTAGAGAGTATGATACTTTCTGTGGTAGTAGTACTACAAGAAAGCATGATACTTCCTGTGGTAGTAGTACTACTAGAAAGCATGATACTTCCTGTGGTAGTAGTACTACTAGAGAGTATGATACTTCCTGTGGTAGTAGTACTACTAGAAAGTATGATACTTCCTGTGGTAGTAGTACTACTAGAGAGTATGATACTTTCTGTGGTAGTAGTACTACTAGAGAGTATGATACTTCCTGTGGTAGTAGTACTACAAGAAAGCATGATACTTCCTGTGGTAGTAGTACTACTAGAAAGCAAGATACTTCCTGTGGTAGTAGTACTACTAGAGAGTATGATACTTCCTGTGGTAGTAGTACTACAAGAAAGCATGATACTTCCTGTGGTAGTAGTACTACTAGAAAGCAAGATACTTCCTGTGGTAGTAGTACTACTAGAGAGTATGATACTTCCTGTGGTAGTAGTACTACTAGAAAGCATGATACTTCCTGTGGTAGTAGTACTACTAGAAAGTATGATACTTCCTGTGGTAGCAGTACTACTAGAGAGTATGATACTTCCTGTGGTGGTAGTACTACTAGAAAGTATGATACTTCCTGTGGTAGTAGTACTACTAGAGAGTATGATACTTCCTGTGGTAGTAGTACTACTAGAGAGTATGATACTTCCTGTGGTAGTAGTACTACTAGAAAGTGATGTCCAATTAAGGCTTTTTTGGCATTTCCGATATTCCGATATTGTCCAAGTCTTAATGACCGATACCGATATCAAGCGATACGGATACATGCAGTGGTGGAATGAACACATGATTCTTCTGCCTGATGTTGTTGTGATGCCTTGATGGATGCATGAAACAATGTAACAAAGTTTTCCAAAATAAATCAACTGAAGTTATGGAAAAAAAATAACTGGCATATTTATTATTGAAGTGACAAAGTGCATTCTTTTGTTGAACATGCCTCAAAACAGCAGCTTGGCATTTGGGACATGCTCTCCCTGAGAAAGCATGAGGAGGTTGAGGGGGTAGAGAGTAGCAGGGGGTGTATATTGTAGCGTCCCGGAAGAGTTAGTGCTGCAAGGGTTTCTGGGTATTTGTTATGTTGTGTAATGGTGCGGATGTTCTCCCGAAATGTGTTTGTCATTCTTGTTTGGTGTGGGCACATATTTGTAACAGTGTTAAACTTGTTTATACACCCACCCTCAGTGTGACCCGTATGGCTGTTGACCAAGTATGTCTTGCATTCACTTGTGTGTGTGAAAAGCCGGCACACAAAGGCAGTGCCTTTAAGGTTGATTGGCGCTCTGCACTTCTCCCTACGGCCGTGTACACAGCAGCGTTTTAAAAAGTCATACATTCGACTTTTACAAACCGATACGGATCATTTTGAAACAGATACCGATAACATCCGATATTACATTTTAAAGCATTTATCGGCATTCCGATATTATGGGACATCTCCACTACTAGAGAGTACAACTCACCCTCTCCTGTGAAGTCTGGTATCTGAGGTGCAGAGCAGTTGGGTCCCAGTCCACAGAAATGTAGGAAGTACCCAGAGAAACTTCTTCTTCACTACAGGCGATCATGCAGCCTCGGCAGAACCTGAACACACACAAAGTACTATCACGTACTACTTCAACTACAGAACTTGAACACACACAAAGTACTATCACCTACTACTTCAACTACAGAACCTGAACACACACAAAGTACTATCACCTACTACTTCAACTACAGAACTTGAACACACACAAAGTACTATCACCTACTACTTCAACTACAGAACCTGAACACACACAAAGTACTATCACGTACTACTTCAACTACAGAACTTGAACACACACAAAGTACTATCACCTACTACTTCAACTACAGAACCTGAACACACACAAAGTACTATCACCTACTACTTCAACTACAGAACCTGAACACACACAAAGTACTATCACCTACTACTTCAACTACAGAACCTGAACACACACAAAGTACTATCACCTACTACTTCAACTACAGAACCTGAACACACACAAAGTACTATCACCTACTACTTCAACTACAGAACCTGAACACACACAAAGTACTATCACCTACTACTTCAACTACAGAACTTGAACACACACAAAGTACTATCACCTACTACTTCAACTACAGAACCTGAACACACACAAAGTACTATCACCTACTACTTCAACTACAGAACCTGAACACACACAAAGTACTATCACCTACTACTTCAACTACAGAACTTGAACACACACAAAGTACTATCACCTACTACTTCAACTACAGAACCTGAACACACACAAAGTACTATCACCTACTACTTCAACTACAGAACCTGAACACACACAAAGTACTATCACCTACTACTTCAACTACAGAACCTGAACACACACAAAGTACTATCACCTACTACTTCAACTACAGAACCTGAACACACACAAAGTACTATCACTTACTACTTCAACTACAGAACCTGAACACACACAAAGTACTATCACGTACTACTTCAACTACAGAACCTGAACACACACAAAGTACTATCACGTACTACTTCAACTACAGAACCTGAACACACACAAAGTACTATCACCTACTACTTCAACTACAGAACCTGAACACACACAAAGTACTATCACCTACTACTTCAACTACAGAACCTGAACACACACAAAGTACTATCACATACTACAACTACAGAACTTGAACACACACAAAGTACTATCACCTACTACTTCAACTACAGAACTTGAACACACACAAAGTACTATCACCTACTACTTCAACTACAGAACCTGAACACACACAAAGTACTATCACATACTACTTCAACTACAGAACTTGAACACACACAAAGTACTATCACCTACTACTTCAACTACAGAACCTGAACACACACAAAGTACTATCACCTACTACTTCAACTACAGAACCTGAACACACACAAAGTACTATCACCTACTACTTCAACTACAGAACCTGAACACACACAAAGTACTATCACCTACTACTTCAACTACAGAACCTGAACACACACAAAGTACTATCACGTACTACTTCAACTACAGAACCTGAACACACACAAAGTACTATCACCTACTACTTCAACTACAGAACTTGACACACACAAAGTACTATCACGTACTACTTCAACTACAGAACTTGAACACACACAAAGTACTATCACATACTACTTCAACTACAGAACCTGAACACACACAAAGTACTATCACCTACTACTTCAACTACAGAACCTGAACACACACAAAGTACTATCACCTACTACTTCAACTACAGAACTTGAACACACACAAAGTACTATCACCTACTACTTCAACTACAGAACCTGAACACACACAAAGTACTATCACCTACTACTTCAACTACAGAACCTGAACACACACAAAGTACTATCACCTACTACTTCAACTACAGAACCTGAACACACACAAAGTACTATCACCTACTACTTCAACTACAGAACCTGAACACACACAAAGTACTATCACCTACTACTTCAACTACAGAACCTGAACACACACAAAGTACTAGCACCTACTACTTCAACTACAGAACCTGAACACACACAAAGTACTATCACCTACTACTTCAACTACAGAACCTGAACACACACAAAGTACTATCACCTACTACTTCAACTACAGAACCTGAACACACACAAAGTACTATCACCTACTACTTCAACTACAGAACCTGAACACACACAAAGTACTATCACCTACTACTTCAACTACAGAACCTGAACACACACAAAGTACTATCACGTACTACTTCAACTACAGAACCTGAACACACACAAAGTACTATCACCTACTACTTCAACTACAGAACTTGAACACACACAAAGTACTATCACGTACTACTTCAACTACAGAACTTGAACACACACAAAGTACTATCACATACTACTTCAACTACAGAACCTGAACACACACAAAGTACTATCACCTACTACTTCAACTACAGAACCTGAACACACACAAAGTACTATCACCTACTACTTCAACTACAGAACTTGAACACACACAAAGTACTATCACCTACTACTTCAACTACAGAACCTGAACACACACAAAGTACTATCACCTACTACTTCAACTACAGAACCTGAACACACACAAAGTACTATCACCTACTACTTCAACTACAGAACCTGAACACACACAAAGTACTATCACCTACTACTTCAACTACAGAACCTGAACACACACAAAGTACTATCACCTACTACTTCAACTACAGAACCTGAACACACACAAAGTACTAGCACCTACTACTTCAACTACAGAACCTGAACACACACAAAGTACTATCACGTACTACTTCAACTACAGAACCTGAACACACACAAAGTACTATCACCTACTACTTCAACTACAGAACCTGAACACACACAAAGTACTATCACCTACTACTTCAACTACAGAACTTGAACACACACAAAGTACTATCACCTACTACTTCAACTACAGAACCTGAACACACACAAAGTACTATCACGTACTACTTCAACTACAGAACTTGAACACACACAAAGTACTATCACGTACTACTTCAACTACAGAACCTGAACACACACAAAGTACTATCACATTCTACTTCAACTACAGAACCTGAACACACACAAAGTACTATCACGTACTACTTCAACTACAGAACCTGAACACACACAAAGTACTATCACGTACTACTTCAACTACAGAACTTGAACACACACAAAGTACTATCACGTACTACTTCAACTACAGAACCTGAACACACACAAAGTACTATCACATACTACTTCAACTACAGAACCTGAACACACACAAAGTACTATCACGTACTACTTCAACTACAGAACCTGAACACACACAAAGTACTATCACCTACTACTTCAACTACAGAACCTGAACACACACAAAGTACTATCACGTACTACTTCAACTACAGAACTTGAACACACACAAAGTACTATCACGTACTACTTCAACTACAGAACCTGAACACACACAAAGTACTATCACATACTACTTCAACTACAGAACCTGAACACACACAAAGTACTATCACGTACTACTTCAACTACAGAACTTGAACACACACAAAGTACTATCACCTACTACTTCAACTACAGAACCTGAACACACACAAAGTACTATCACCTACTACTTCAACTACAGAACCTGAACACACACAAAGTACTATCACGTACTACTTCAACTACAGAACCTGAACACACACAAAGTACTATCACCTACTACTTCAACTACAGAACTTGAACACACACAAAGTACTATCACGTACTACTTCAACTACAGAACTTGAACACACACAAAGTACTATCACATACTACTTCAACTACAGAACCTGAACACACACAAAGTACTATCACCTACTACTTCAACTACAGAACCTGAACACACACAAAGTACTATCACCTACTACTTCAACTACAGAACTTGAACACACACAAAGTACTATCACCTACTACTTCAACTACAGAACCTGAACACACACAAAGTACTATCACCTACTACTTCAACTACAGAACCTGAACACACACAAAGTACTATCACCTACTACTTCAACTACAGAACCTGAACACACACAAAGTACTATCACCTACTACTTCAACTACAGAACCTGAACACACACAAAGTACTATCACCTACTACTTCAACTACAGAACCTGAACACACACAAAGTACTAGCACCTACTACTTCAACTACAGAACCTGAACACACACAAAGTACTATCACGTACTACTTCAACTACAGAACCTGAACACACACAAAGTACTATCACCTACTACTTCAACTACAGAACCTGAACACACACAAAGTACTATCACCTACTACTTCAACTACAGAACTTGAACACACACAAAGTACTATCACCTACTACTTCAACTACAGAACCTGAACACACACAAAGTACTATCACGTACTACTTCAACTACAGAACTTGAACACACACAAAGTACTATCACGTACTACTTCAACTACAGAACCTGAACACACACAAAGTACTATCACATTCTACTTCAACTACAGAACCTGAACACACACAAAGTACTATCACGTACTACTTCAACTACAGAACCTGAACACACACAAAGTACTATCACGTACTACTTCAACTACAGAACTTGAACACACACAAAGTACTATCACGTACTACTTCAACTACAGAACCTGAACACACACAAAGTACTATCACATACTACTTCAACTACAGAACCTGAACACACACAAAGTACTATCACGTACTACTTCAACTACAGAACCTGAACACACACAAAGTACTATCACCTACTACTTCAACTACAGAACCTGAACACACACAAAGTACTATCACGTACTACTTCAACTACAGAACTTGAACACACACAAAGTACTATCACGTACTACTTCAACTACAGAACCTGAACACACACAAAGTACTATCACATACTACTTCAACTACAGAACCTGAACACACACAAAGTACTATCACGTACTACTTCAACTACAGAACTTGAACACACACAAAGTACTATCACCTACTACTTCAACTACAAAACTTGTACACACACAAAGTACTATCACCTACTACTTCAACTACAGAACCTGAACACACACAAAGTACTATCACCTACTACTTCAACTACAGAAACTGAACACACACAAAGTACTATCACCTACTACTTCAACTACAGAACCTGAACACACACAAAGTACTATCACCTACTACTTCAACTACAGAACTTGAACACACACAAAGTACTATCACCTACTACTTCAACTACAGAACTTGAACACACACAAAGTACTATCACCTACTACTTCAACTACAGAACTTGAACACACACAAAGTACTATCACCTACTACTTCAACTACAGAACCTGAACACACACAAAGTACTATCACGTACTACTTCAACTACAGAACTTGAACACACACAAAGTACTATCACGTACTACTTCAACTACAGAACTTGAACACACACAAAGTACTATCACCTACTACTTCAACTACAGAACTTGAACACACACAAAGTACTATCACATACTACTTCAACTACAGAACTTGAACACACACAAAGTACTATCAAGTACTTCTTAAACATAAATTCTTACAATTGTACATGTCATTAAATACACGCTGTGATGTATTACTGTGTACATATTATTAGATAGATAATACTTTTATTAATTCCTTCAGGAAAGTTCCTTCAGGAAAATTAAAATATGTGATGTATTACAGTGTACATAATATGTGATGTATTACAGTGTACATAATATGTGATGTATTACAGTGTGTGTTTTTTGATTGATTGATTGATTGATACTTTTATTAGTAGATAACACAGTACAGTACATATTCCGTACAATTGACCACTAAATGGTAACACCCCAATAAGTTTTTCAACTTGTTTAAGTCGGGGTCCACGTTAATCAATTCATGGTAAAGGTGTATGAATATGATGTTACTGTAAGTGTGTGTATGTATATGATGTTACTAGAAGTGTGTGTATGTATATGATGTTAATATAAGTGTGTGTATGTATATGATGTTACTATAAGTGTGTGTATGAATATGATGTTACTATAAGTGTGTGTATGTATATGATGTTACTATAAGTGTGTGTGTGTATATGATGTTACTATAAGTGTGTGTATGTATATGATGTTACTATAAGTGTGTGTATGTATATGATGTTACTGTAAGTGTGTGTATGTATATGATGTTACTAGAAGTGTGTGTATGTATATGATGTTACTATAAGTGTGTGTATGTATATGATGTTACTATAAGTGTGTGTATGAATATGATGTTACTATAAGTGTGTGTATGTATATGATGTTACTGTAAGTGTGTGTATGTATATGATGTTACTAGAAGTGTGTGTATGTATATGATGTTACTGTGTGTGTATGAATATGATGTTACTATAGGTGTGTGTATGTATATGATGTTACTGAAAGTGTGTGTATGTATATGATGTTACTATAAGTGTGTGTATGTATATGATGTTACTATAAGTGTGTGTATGTATATGATGTTACTGTGTGTGTATGAATATGATGTTACTATAGGTGTGTGTATGTATATGATGTTACTGAAAGTGTGTGTATGTATATGATGTTACTATAAGTGTGTGTATGTATATGATGTTACTAGAAGTGTGTGTATGTATATGATGTTACTCTAAGTGTGTGTATGAATATGATGTTACTGTAAGTGTGTGTATGTATATGATGTTACTATAAGTGTGTGTATGTATATGATGTTACTATAAGTGTGTGTATGTATATGATGTTACTATAAGTGTGTGTATGTATATGATGTTACTGTAAGTGTGTGTATGTATATGATGTTACTATAAGTGTGTGTATGTATATGATGTTACTGTAAGTGTGTGTATGTATATGATGTTACTATAAGTGTGTGTATGTATATGATGTTACTATAAGTGTGTGTATGTATATGATGTTACTATAAGTGTGTGTATGTATATGATGTTATTGTAAGTGTGTGTATGTATATGATGTTACTATAAGTGTGTGTATGTATATGATGTTACTGTAAGTGTGTGTATGTATATGATGTTACTGTAAGTGTGTGTATGTATATGATGTTACTATAAGTGTGTGTATGTATATGATGTTACTATAAGTGTGTGTATGTATATGATGTTACTATAAGTGTGTGTATCTATATGATGTTACTGTAAGTGTGTGTATGTATATGATGTTACTATAAGTGTGTGTATGAATATGATGTTACTGTAAGTGTGTGTATGTATATGATGTTACTATAAGTGTGTGTATGTATATGATGTTACTGTAAGTGTGTGTATGTATATGATGTTACTATAAGTGTGTGTATGAATATGATGTTACTATAAGTGTGTGTATGTATATGATGTTACTGTAAGTGTGTGTATGTATATGATGTTACTGTAAGTGTGTGTATGTATATGATGTTACTATAAGTGGGTGTATGTATATGATGTTACTGTAAGTGTGTGTATGTATATGATGTTACTGTAAGTGTGTGTATGTATATAATGTTACTGTAAGTGTGTGTATGTATATGATGTTACTGTAAGTGTGTGTATGTATATGATGTTACTATAAGTGTGTGTATGTATATGATGTTACTGTAAGTGTGTGTATGTATATGATGTTACTGTAAGTGGGTGTATGTATATGATGTTACTATAAGTGTGTGTATGTATATGATGTTACTGTAAGTGTGTGTATGTATATGATGTTACTATAAGTGTGTGTATGTATATGATGTTACTGTAAGTGTGTGTATGTATATGATGTTACTATAAGTGTGTGTATGTATATGATGTTACTGTAAGTGTGTGTATGTATATGATGTTACTGTAAGTGTGTGTATGTATATGATGTTACTGTAAGTGTGTATGAATATGATGTTACTGTAAGTGTGTGTATGTATATGATGTTACTATAAGTGTGTGTATGTATATGATGTTACTGTAAGTGTGTGTATGTATATGATGTTACTATAAGTGTGTGTATGAATATGATGTTACTATAAGTGTGTGTATGTATATGATGTTACTGTAAGTGTGTGTATGTATATGATGTTACTGTAAGTGTGTGTATGTATATGATGTTACTATAAGTGGGTGTATGTATATGATGTTACTGTAAGTGTGTGTATGTATATGATGTTACTATAAGTGTGTGTATGTATATGATGTTACTGTAAGTGTGTGTATGTATATGATGTTACTGTAAGTGTGTGTATGTATATGATGTTACTATAAGTGTGTGTATGTATATGATGTTACTGTAAGTGTGTGTATGTATATGATGTTACTGTAAGTGTGTGTATGTATATGATGTTACTATAAGTGTGTGTATGTATATGATGTTACTGTAAGTGTGTGTATGTATATGATGTTACTATAAGTGTGTGTATGTATATGATGTTACTGTAAGTGTGTGTATGTATATGATGTTACTATAAGTGTGTGTATGTATATGATGTTACTGTAAGTGTGTGTATGTATATGATGTTACTGTAAGTGTGTGTATGTATATGATGTTACTGTGTGTGTATGTATATGATGTTACTATAAGTGTGTGTATGTATATGATGTTACTGTAAGTGTGTGTATGTATATGATGTTACTGTAAGTGTGTGTATGTATATGATGTTACTGTAAGTGTGTGTATGTATATGATGTTACTATAAGTGTGTGTATGTATATGATGTTACTGTAAGTGTGTGTATGTATATGATGTTACTATAAGTGTGTGTATGTATATGATGTTACTGTAAGTGTGTGTATGTATATGATGTTACTGTAAGTGTGTGTATGTATATGATGTTACTATAAGTGTGTGTATGTATATGATGTTACTGTAAGTGTGTGTATGTATATGATGTTACTATAAGTGGGTGTATGTATATGATGTTACTATAAGTGTGTGTATGTATATGATGTTACTATAAGTGTGTGTATGTATATGATGTTACTATAAGTGTGTGTATGTATATGATGTTACTATAAGTGTGTGTATGTATATGATGTTACTGTAAGTGTGTGTATGTATATGATGTTACTGTAAGTGTGTGTATGTATATGATGTTACTGTAAGTGTGTGTATGTATATGATGTTACTGTAAGTGTGTGTATGTATATGATGTTACTAGAAGTGTGTGTATGTATATGATGTTACTATAAGTGTGTGTATGTATATGATGTTACTGTAAGTGTGTGTATGTATATGATGTTACTATAAGTGGGTGTATGTATATGATGTTACTATAAGTGTGTGTATGTATATGATGTTACTATAAGTGTGTGTATGTATATGATGTTACTATAAGTGTGTGTATGTATATGATGTTACTATAAGTGTGTGTATGTATATGATGTTACTATAAGTGTGTGTATGTATATGATGTTACTGTAAGTGTGTGTATGTATATGATGTTACTGTAAGTGTGTGTATGTATATGATGTTACTGTAAGTGTGTGTATGTATATGATGTTACTGTAAGTGTGTGTAGTGTTACCTGTACCAGGGACACAATGCACAGGAGGTACCATCTTTGTCCACCACCCGCAGAGTGAAAGGGTACTGGTATCCCAGACTGTCGTCACTGGAGGAAGTACACAACATGTCATAGTACTTCAAATGTACTGCAATATGTAGTACTTCACTGATGTGTGTCTGCCTCATCATACATGAACTACACAACATGTCATAGTACTTCAAATGTACTGCAATATGTAGTACTTCACTGATGTGTGTCTGCCTCATCATACATGAACTACACAACATGTCATAGTACTTCAAATGTACTGCAATATGTAGTACTTCACTGATGTGTGTCTGCCTCATCATACATGAAGTACACAACATGTCATAGTACTTCAAATGTACTGCAATATGTAGTACTTCACTGATGTGTGTCTGCCTCATCATACATGAACTACACAACATGTCATAGTACTTCAAATGTACTGCAATATGTAGTACTTCACTGATGTGTGTCTGCCTCATCATACATGAACTACACAACATGTCATAGTACTTCAAATGTACTGCAATATGTAGTACTTCACTGATGTGTGTCTGCCTCATCCTACATGAACTACACAACATGTCATAGTACTTCAAATGTACTGCAATATGTAGTACTTCACTGATGTGTGTCTGCCTCATCATACATGAAGTACACAACATGTCATAGTACTTCAAATGTACTGCAATATGTAGTACTTCACTGATGTGTGTCTGCCTCATCATACATGAAGTACACAACATGTCATAGTACTTCAAATGTACTGCAATATGTAGTACTTCACTGATGTGTGTCTGCCTCATCATACATGAACTACACAACATGTCATAGTACTTCAAATGTACTGCAATATGTAGTACTTCACTGATGTGTGTCTGCCTCATCATACATGAAGTACACAACATGTCATAGTACTTCAAATGTACTGCAATATGTAGTACTTCACTGATGTGTGTCTGCCTCATCATACATGAACTACACAACATGTCATAGTACTTCAAATGTACTGCAATATGTAGTACTTCACTGATGTGTGTCTGCCTCATCATACATGAACTACACAACATGTCACAGTACTTCAAATGTACTGCAATATGTAGTACTTCACTGATGTGTGTCTGCCTCATCATACATGAACTACACAACATGTCATAGTACTTCAAATGTACTGCAATATGTAGTACTTCACTGATGTGTGTCTGCCTCATCATACATGAAGTACACAAACTTGTCATATATGTAACATAGTTTCCTGGGAATAAATACTTTCTAACGTGGTATTTTCACAATCAGGTTGTGTAGTACTACAGCAATATCTCTTCCTGGGAATAAATACTTTCCGATGTGGTATTTTGTTTGTGTAGTACTGGAGTACTAGAGTAACCTGTGTTGTGGGCGTGCCTACCAGTCCTGGGCGTGGTTGCTGGAGTCCTGCGGGGGCAGTGGACTGACCAGCCTGGACACTTGCCTCCAGACGGCGTCATAGAGGTTCTTCTTGGTGGTATGCACAGTGCAGGGAACTATCAGAGGCATGCCAAACAGACTGGGACGGTTCTTCTGGGACGACAGGAAGTAAAGTTCTGTGCGCATCTGAAAAACACAAGATGCTGATGTACATTCTATGATGTCATTATCACATTCTATGATGTCATTATCACATTCTATGATGTCATTATCACATTCTATGATGTCATTATCACATTCTATGATGTCATTATCACATTCTATGATATCCCTATCACATTCTATGATGTCATTATCACATTCTATGATGTCATTATCACATTCTATGATGTCATTATCACATTCTATGATGTCATTATCACATTCTATGATGTCATTATCACATTCTATGATGTCATTATCACATTGTATGATGTCATTATCACATTCTCTGATGTCATTATCACATTCTATGATATCCCTATCACATTCTATGATGTCATTATCACATTCTATGATGTCATTATCACATTCTATGATATCCCTATCACATTCTATGATGTCATTATCACATTCTATGATGTCATTATCACATTCTATGATGTCATTATCACATTCTATGATATCCCTATCACATTCTATGATGTCATTATCACATTCTATGATGTCATTATCACATTCTATGATATCCCTATCACATTCTATGATGTCATTATCACATTCTATGATGTCATTATCACATTCTATGATATCCCTATCACATTCTATGATGTCATTATCACATTCTATGATGTCATTATCACATTCTATGATATCCCTATCACATTCTATGATGTCATTATCACATTCTATGATGTCATTATCACATTCTATGGTGTCATTATTACATTAAATGATGTCATTATCACATTCTATGATGTCATTATCACATTCTATGATATCCCTATCACATTCTATGATGTCATTATCACATTCTATGATGTCATTATCACATTCTATGGTGTCATTATTACATTAAATGATGTCATTATCACATTCTATGATGTCATTATTACATTCTATGATGTCATTATTACATTCTATGATGTCATTATCACATTCTATGATGTCATTATCACATTCTATGATGTCATTATAACAGATGTACATTGTATGATAAGTTATCTTAATCAAAGATGTACATTGTATAATATCATCATCACAGATCCACATTGTATGAAGTGATATTATAACAGATCCACGTTGTATGATGTGATATCATTATCACAGATGTACATTGTATGATGTGATATCTTAATCAAAGATGTACATTGTATGATATCATCATCATCACAGATGCACATTGTATGAAGTGATATCATCATCACAGATGTACATTGTATGATGTGATATCATTAACACAGATGTACATTGTATAATGTGATAGCATAATCGCAGATGCATATCGTATGAAGTGATATTATAACAAATGCACATTGTATGATGTGGTATCAATATCACAGATGTACATTGTATGATGTCATTATCACAGATGTACATTCTATGCTGTGGTATCAATTTTACAGATGCACATTGTATGATGTGGTATCATTATCACATATGTACATTGTATGATGTGATATCATTCTCACAAATGTACATTGTATGATGTGATATCATAATGACAGATGTATAGTATATGATGTGATATCATAGTTGATAAGACAGCAGTAGATATAGGTACATTAGTAAATATGTTGAACATCTCCAAAGTACAGATTACAACTCACCATCTTTCTGTGCATGGCGATGATGTAACCGGTGACAGCACTTTCATGCCTGTGTCCGTTGGTCAGTCCATTCACGAGGGGCGTTTCCATGGTGACTGCCTCCTCATGGCAGGTGAAAGGAGGTTCAGGGTGGAGGCCGGTGCTACATGTAGCTACAGTGCTGCAGTCTGATGAGGAGACACCATATGACTGTCATATCTGTACATCTGTGCATGTTTTACATGTAGCTACAGTGCTGCAGTCTGATGAGGAGACACCATATGACTGTCATATCTGTGCATCTGTTACATGTAGCTACAGTGCTGCAGCCTAATGAGGAGACACCATATGACTGTCATATCTGTACATCTGTGCATGTTTTACATGTAGCTACAGTGCTGCAGTCTGATGAGGAGACACCATATGACTGTCATATCTGTGCATCTGTTACATGTAGCTACAGTGCTGCAGCCTAATGAGGAGACACCATATGACTGTCATATCGGTGCATGTTTTACATGTACTGTAGCTACGGTGCTGCAGTCTGATGAGGAGACAACATATGACTGTCGTTTTTCATTGGACCATGCATATATTACATGTAATTAGTCTGATGAGGAGACACCATACGACTGTCGTTTTTCATTGGACCATGCATATATCACATGTAATTAGTCTGATGAGGAGACACCATACGACTGTCGTTTTTCATTGGACCATGCATATATTACATGTAATTAGTCTGATGAGGAGACACCATCCATCCATCCATCCATCCATCATCTTCCGCTTATCCGAGGTCGGGTCGCGGGGGCAGCAGCCTAAGCAGGGAAGCCCAGACTTCTCTATCTCCAGCCACTTCGTCTAGCTCTTCCCGGGGGATCCCGAGGCGTTCCCAGGCCAGCCGGGAGACATAGTCTTTCCAACGTGTCCTGGGTCTTCCCCGTGGCCTCCTACCGATTGGACGTGCCCTAAACACATCCCTAGGGAGGCGTTCGGGTGGCATCCTGACCAGATGCCTGAACCACCTCATCTGGCTCCTCTCCATGTGGAGGAGCAGCGGCTTTACTTTGAGTTCCTCCCGGATGGCAGAGCTTCTCACCCTATCTCTAAGGGAGAGACCCGCCACCCGGCGGAGGAAACTCATTTCGGCCGTTTGTACCCGTGATCTTATCCTTTCGGTCATGACCCAAAGCTCATGACCATAGGTGAGGATGGGAACGTAGATTGACCGGTAAATTGAGAGCTTTGCCTTCCGGCTCAGCTCCTTCTTCACCACAACGGATCGATACAACGTCCGCATTACTGAAGACGCCGCACCGATCCGCCTGTCGATCTCACCATCCACTCTTCCCCCACTCGTGAACAAGACTCCTAGGTACTTGAACTCCTCCACTTGGGGCAGGGTCTCCTCCCCAACCCGGAGATGGCACTCCACCCTTTTCCGGGCGAGAACCATGGACTCGGACTTGGAGGTGCTGATTCTCATTCCGGTCGCTTCACACTCGGCTGCGAACCGATCCAGTGAGAGCTGAAGATCCCGGCCAGATGAAGCCATCAGGACCACATCATCTGCAAAAAGCAGAGACCTAATCCCGTGGCCACCAAACCGGAACCCCTCAACGCCTTGACTGCGCCTAGAAATTCTGTCCATAAAAGTTCTGAACAGAATGGGTGACAAAGGACAGCCTTGGCGGAGTCCAACCTTCACTGGAAACGTGTCCGACTTACTGCCGGCAATGTGGACCAAGCTCTGACACTGATCATACAGGGAGCGGACTATGTTCTGACACTGATCATACAGGGAGTGGACTATGTTCTGACACTGATCATACAGGGAGCGGACCGCCACAATAAGACAGTCCGATACCCCATACTCTCTGAGCACTCCCCACAGGACTTCCCGAGGAACACGGTCCAATGCCTTCTCCAAGTCCACAAAGCACATGTAGACTGGTTGGGCAAACTCCCATGCACCCTCAAGAACCCTGCCGAGAGTATAGAGCTGGTCCACAGTTCCACCACCAGGACGAAAACCACACTGTTCCTCCTGAATCCGAGGTTGGACTATCCGACGTAGCCTCCTCTCCAGTACACCTGAATAAACCTTACCGGGAAGGCTGAGGAGTGTGATCCCACGATAGTTGGAACACACCCTCCGGTCCCCCTTCTTAAAGAGAGGAACCACCACCCCGGTCTGCCAATCCAGAGGTACCGCCCCCGATGTCCACGCGATGCTGCAGAGTCTTGTCAACCAAGACAGCCCCACAGCATCCAGAGCCTTAAGGAACTCCGGGCGGATCTCATCCACCCCCGGGGCCTTGCCGCCGAGGAGCTTTTTAACTACCTCAGCGACCTCAGCCGCAGAAATAGGAGAGTCCACCACAGATTCCCCAGGCACCGCTTCCTCAAAGAAAGACGTGTTGGTGGGATTGAGGAGGTCTTCGAAGTATTCCCTCCACCGATCCACAACATCCGCAGTCGAAGTCAGCAGAACACCATCCGCACCATACACGGTGTTGATAGTGCACTGCTTCCCCTTCCTGAGGCGCCGTATGGTGGTCCAGAATCGCTTCGAAGCCGTCCGGAAGTCGTTTTCCATGGCTTCCCCGAACTCTTCCCATGTCCGAGTTTTTGCCTCCGCGACCGCTAAAGCTGCACACCGCTTGGCCAGTCGGTACCTGTCCACTGCCTCCGGAGTCCTATGAGCCAAAAGAACCCGATAGGACTCCTTCTTCAGCTTGACGGCATCCCTCACTGCTGGTGTCCACCAACGGGTTCTGGGATTACCGCCACGACAGGCACCAACAACCTTGCGGCCACAGCTCCAATCAGCCGCCTCGACAATAGAGGAGACACCATACGACTGTCATTGTTCATTGGCTGTGCATATTTTACATGTAATTAGTCTGATGAGGAGACACCATACGACTGTCATTGTTCATCGGCTGTGCATATTTTAGGTGTAGCTCCAGTGCTGCAGGCTGATGAGGAGACACCATACGGCTGTCATTGTTCATGGATAGTGCATATTTTACATGTGGCTACATTACTGCAGTGTGACGAGGAGACACCGTATGGCTGTCATTGCATACATTGACTGTGACAGTGATTTGTTAGCAAACAGCGTGAAGTGGAAGATGATGTTGAGTGGGCACCTCACCTGGCAGGTGAGGTGAGTGTAGAGACGTTGGCGAGCCTGGCACTGGGATCTCAAAGGCACACAAGAAGGTGCTGACAGTCAGACGCACCTTCTGGTGATCCTGAGGGAAGTTCTGCAACACAACGTTGTGCGATGACTTCAAAGGAAGATCAACAAAAACTGACTTCTTACTTCCTGCATAGGAAACATTTTCTCTTCTTAACTTTGGCAATGTCTTCCATCATTTCTTCATATTTACAACTCAAGGTCTGGAAATAAACATCCCCATTATACAGTATAAATATAAATGTAGCTGCTGACAGAAGCACATTGTATACCTGCTATATCATTTCACAGTTGGTTATAATAAATAAATACAATGTATAAATATTCAGTTCATATTTACATATGGTGTGATTAAAAATGTATTTTATTTGGTCATTTCATGCAAGTATATGTTAAATGTATTTTGTTATAAAACCCATGTAGATTGCAGAGGAATATATTTTTTGTTTGGGGTTTGGTGACATTGTTGGGGGGACAATAAAGGAAGCAGCACGAGACAGCAAGCATCTGATGGAAGAGCTTCATGGCGTCTCGGCTTGAAAAGAAACTTTATTCCCTCGGAGTTTGTGAGGCCAACGAGCTCGGAATCTTTGTGATCATGAATGTGAAATCTAGGTCTTTTCTTTATTTGATGTCGGACTAATTGGAAGTTCCGTTTTTTATTAGTTCTGACGGCATTATTTTGGCATTGTGTGGGCATCGTTGTCAAGGAGACGAAGGCCTGGCTGAAATAAATGTCTGAGAACTTGAGCCTTGATTAAGACCTCGGAGGGAGTAACAATATACTTTCTATACACATACTCATTATATAACTGTATAAACCCTCAACTGTATACTGTAAATAAACATTCTTATTATAGAAATGTATACAATATATACTGGCAACGTTACCATTATATAACTGAATACTACATATACTGTAAACAGATGTGACCAATCTAAGTCTAAGACTAGATGTGACCAATCTAAGTCTAAGACTAGATGTGACCAATCTAAGTCTAAGACTAGATGTGACCAATCTAGGTCTAAGACTAGATGTGACCAATCTAAGTCTAAGACTAGATGTGACTAATCTAGGTCTAAGACTAGATGTGACCAATCTAAGTCTAAGACTAGATGTGACCAATCTAAGTCTGAGACTAGATGTGACCAATCTAGGTCTAAGACTAGATGTGACCAAACTAAGTCTGAGACTAGATGTGACCAATCTAGGTCTAAGACTAGATGTGACCAATCTAAGTCTGAGACTAGATGTGACCAATCTAAGTCTAAGACTAGATGTGACCAATCTAAGTCTGAGACTAGATGTGACCAATCTAGGTCTAAGACTAGATGTGACCAATCTAAGTCTGAGACTAGATGTGACCAATCTAGGTCTGAGACTAGATGTGACAATCTAGGTCTGAGACTAGATGTGACCAATCTAGGTCTGAGACTAGATGTGACAATCTAGGTCTAAGACTAGATGTGACAATCTAGGTCTGAGACTAGATGTGACCAATCTAAGTCTAAGACTAGATGTGACCAATCTAAGTCTAAGACTAGATGTGACCAATCTAAGTCTAAGACTAGATGTGACCAATCTAGGTCTAAGACTAGATGTGACCAATCTAAGTCTAAGACTAGATGTGACCAATCTAAGTCTAAGACTAGATGTGACCAATCTAAGTCTAAGACTATATGTGACAATCTAGGTCTAAGACTAGATGTGACAATCTAAGTCTAAGACTAGATGTGACCAATCTAAGTCCAAGACTAGATGTGACTAATTTAAGTGTAAGACTAGATGTGACTAATCTAAGTCTAAGACTAGATGTGACCAATCTAAGTCTAAGACTAGATGTGACAATCTAAGTCTAAGACTAGATGTGACTAATTTAAGTCTAAGACTAGATGTGACCAATCTAGGTCTAAGACTAGATGTGACCAATCTAAGTCTAAGACTAGATGTGACAATCTAAGTCTAAGACTAGATGTGACAATCTAAGTCTAAGACTAGATGTGACTAATTTAAGTCTAAGACTAGATGTGACCAATCTAGGTCTAAGACTAGATGTGACCAATCTAAGTCTAAGACTAGATGTGACCAATCTAAGTCTAAGACTAGATGTGACCAATCTAAGTGTAAGACTAGATGTGACCAATCTAAGTCTAAGACTAGATGTGACCAATCTAAGTGTAAGACTAGATGTGACCAATCTAAGTCTAAGACTAGATGTGACCAATCTAAGTCTAAGACTAGATGTGACCAATCTAAGTCTAAGACTAGATGTGACCAATCTAAGTCTAAGACTAGATGTGACCAATCTAAGTGTAAGACTAGATGTGACCAATCTAGGTCTAAGACTAGATGTGACCAATCTATGTCTTAGACTAGATGTGACCAATCTAAGTCTAAGACTAGATGTGACAATCTAAGTCTAAGACTAGATGTGACCAATCTAAGTCTAAGACTAGATGTGACCAATCTAAGTCTAAGACTAGATGTGACCAATCTAAGTGTAAGACTAGATGTGACTAATCTAAGTGTAGAACAGACCTGGCCACATGAGGCCCATTAAGATCTACAATCTGGCCCACCAGACATTCCCAAATCATTAGTTTAGATGTTTAAGATGTGAAGTGTTGTGACCATCATGATGTGTTCTCATCTTGCATAATCACATGATTTAGTCAACTACACCAAATATGGCAATGGTGGGAAGCTGCACTTTTCAATGATGTACTACTTAATATACTCAACTAATGAGTTACTGTGGTAATGTAATGAGTTACTATGGTAATGTAATGAGTTACTATGGTCATGTAATGAGTTACTATGGTCAACTAATGAGTTACTGTGGTAATGTAATGAGTTACTATGGTCAACTAATGAGTTACTGTGGTCAACTAATGAGTTACTGTGGTCATGTAATGAGTTACTGTGGTCAACTAATGAGTTACTGTGGTCAACTAATGAGTTACTGTGGTCATGTAATGAGTTACTATGGTCATGTAATAGTTACTATGGTCATGTAATGAGTTACTATGGTCATGTAATGAGTTACTGTGGTCAACTAATGAGTTACTGTGGTCAACTAATGAGTTACTGTGGTCATGTAATGAGTTACTATGGTCATGTAATAGTTACTATGGTCATGTAATGAGTTACTATGGTCATGTAATGAGTTACTATGGTCAACTAATGAGTTACTGTGGTCATGTAATGAGTTACTATGGTCAACTAATGAGTTACTGTGGTCAACTAATGAGTTAATGTGGTCATGTAATGAGTTACTGTGGTCATGTAATGAGTTACTATGGTCAACTAATGAGTTACTGTGGTCATGTAATGAGTTACTGTGGTCATGTAATGAGTTACTGTGGTCAACTAATGAGTTAATGTGGTCATGTAATGAGTTACTGTGGTCATGTAATGAGTTACTATGGTCAACTAATGAGTTACTGTGGTCATGTAATGAGTTACTATGGTCATGTAATGAGTTACTATGGTCATGTAATGAGTTACTATGGTCAACTAATGAGTTACTGTGGTCATGTAATGAGTTACTATGGTCATGTAATGAGTTACTATGGTCATGTAATGAGTTACTATGGTCATGTAATGAGTTACTATGGTCATGTAATGAGTTACTATGGTCATGTAATGAGTTACTATGGTCATGTAATAGTTACTATGGTCATGTGATAGTTACTATGGTCATGTAATAGTTACTATGGTCATGTAATGAGTTACTATGGTCATGTAATGAGTTACTATGGTCATGTAATGAGTTACTATGGTCATGTAATAGTTACTATGGTCATGTGATAGTTACTATGGTCATGTAATAGTTACTATGGTCATGTAATGAGTTACTATGGTCATGTAATGAGTTACTATGGTCATGTAATAGTTACTATGGTCATGTAATGAGTTACTATGGTCATGTAATAGTTACTATGGTCATGTAATGAGTTACTATGGTCATGTAATGAGTTACTATGGTCATGTAATGAGTTACTATGGTCATGTAATGAGTTACTATGGTCATGTAATGAGTTACTATGGTCATGTAATGAGTTACTATGGTCATGTAATGAGTTACTGTGGTCATGTAATGAGTTACTATGGTCATTTAATGAGTTACTATGGTCATGTAATGAGTTACTATGGTCATGTAATGAGTTACTATGGTCATGTAATGAGTTACTATGGTCATGTAATAGTTACTATGGTCATGTGATAGTTACTATGGTCATGTAATAGTTACTATGGTCATGTAATGAGTTACTATGGTCATGTAATGAGTTACTATGGTCATGTAATAGTTACTATGGTCATGTAATGAGTTACTATGGTCATGTAATGAGTTACTATGGTCATGTAATGAGTTACTATGGTCATGTAATGAGTTACTGTGGTCATGTAATGAGTTACTGTGGTCATGTAATGAGTTACTATGGTCATGTAATGAGTTACTATGGTCATGTAATGAGTTACTATGGTCATGTAATGAGTTACTATGGTCATGTAATGAGTTACTATGGTCATGTAATGAGTTACTATGGTCATGTAATGAGTTACTATGGTCATGTAATGAGTTACTATGGTCATGTAATAGTTACTATGGTCATGTAATGAGTTACTATGGTCATGTAATGAGTTACTATGGTCATGTAATGAGTTACTATGGTCATGTAATGAGTTACTATGGTTATGTAATGAGTTACTGTGGTAATGTAATGAGTTACTATGGTCATGTAATGAGTTACTGTGGTAATGTAATGAGTTACTATGGTCATGTAATGAGTTACTGTGGTAATGTAATGAGTTACTATGGTCATGTAATGAGTTACTATGGTCATGTAATGAGTTACTATGGTTATGTAATGAGTTACTGTGGTAATGTAATGAGTTACTATGGTCATGTAATGAGTTACTGTGGTAATGTAATGAGTTACTATGGTCATGTAATGAGTTACTGTGGTCATGTAATGAGTTACTATGGTCATGTAATGAGTTACTGTGGTCATGTAATGAGTTACTATGGTCATGTAATGAGTTACTATGGTCATGTAATGAGTTACTGTGGTAATGTAATGAGTTACTATGGTCATGTAATGAGTTACTGTGGTCATGTAATGAGTTGCTGTGGTAATGTAATGAGTTACTATGGTCATGTAATGAGTTACTGTGGTAATGTAATGAGTTACTATGGTCATGTAATGAGTTACTATGGTCATGTAATGAGTTACTATGGTTATGTAATGAGTTACTGTGGTAATGTAATGAGTTACTATGGTCATGTAATGAGTTACTGTGGTAATGTAATGAGTTACTATGGTCATGTAATGAGTTACTGTGGTCATGTAATGAGTTACTATGGTCATGTAATGAGTTACTGTGGTCATGTAATGAGTTACTATGGTCATGTAATGAGTTACTATGGTCATGTAATGAGTTACTGTGGTAATGTAATGAGTTACTATGGTCATGTAATGAGTTACTATGGTCATGTAATGAGTTACTGTGGTCATGTAATGAGTTACTATGGTCATGTAATGAGTTACTATGGTCATGTAATGAGTTACTATGGTCATGTAATGAGTTACTATGGTCATGTAATGAGTTACTATGGTCATGTAATGAGTTACTATGGTCATGTAATGAGTTACTATGGTCATGTAATGAGTTACTGTGGTCATGTAATGAGTTACTGTGGTCATGTAATGAGTTACTATGGTCATGTAATGAGTTACTATGGTCATGTAATGAGTTACTATGGTCATGTAATGAGTTACTATGGTCATGTAATGAGTTACTGTGGTAATGTAATGAGTTACTATGGTCATGTAAGTCACAGGAGGCACCAAAGTGGATGTCAGAGACAGACGTGGAAGGAGATTTTTACAACCAAGCTCTACAAAAAAGTGATATTATATCAGATTGGTTGTTGTTGTTTTTTTAATCTTCACATTCTTATTTCGCTGTGTTTGTTTCATTTTTGTTGTGTTTTGCTTGAGCGTAAATAATGTGGATGGGAGGGGGTGTGGCCTTCATATGTTGTCAATATTCAGTGTTTTATCATCCATATTTCATATTGTAAATCCCACATTCTTTATATTCATGTACATTCTGGGTGTCTCATTCAGTCGAAAAATTGTAATTCCATTCTGTTTCTTAAGGTGGTCTGTCAGAACTGTTTTTAGTGAAGTGAATTATATTTATATAGCGCTTTTCTCAAGTGACTCAAAGCGCTTTACATAGTGACACCCAATATCTAATTTTTACATTTAAAGCAGTGTGGGTGGCACTGGGAGCAGGTGGGTGTCACTGGGAGCAGGTGGGTGTCACTGGGAGCAGGTGGGTGGCACTGGGAGCAGGTGGGTGGCACTGGGAGCAGGTGGGTGGCACTGGGAGCAGGTGGGTGTCACTGGGAGCAGGTGGGTCAAGTGTCTTGCCCAAGGACACAACGGCAGTCACTAGGATGGTACAAGCGGGGATCGAACCTGCAACCCTCAAGTTGCTGGCACGGCCACTCTACCAACCGAGCATTCAGTCAGACATTATTGTGAGGTTTTGTATTAGTGTTCCTAAAAATAAGACCCAAACACACATAAGCATATACATATGCATGCATGTACGTATGTATGGATGTATGGATGTATGTATGTATGTATGGATGTATGTATGTATGGATGTATGTATGTATGGATGTATGTATGTATGGATGTATGTATGGATGTATGTATGTATGGATGTATGTATGTATGGATGTATGTATGTATGGATGTATGGATGTATGGATGTATGTATGGATGGATGTATGTATGGATGTATGGATGGATGGATGTATGGATGGATGTATGGATGGATGTATGGATGGATGGATGGATGGATGGATGGATGGACGGACGGACGGACGGACGGACGGACGGACGGACGGACGGACGGACGGACGGACGGACGGACGGACGGACGGACGGACGGACGGACGGACGGACGGACGGACGGACGGACATAGATAGATAGATAGATAGACAGACATACGTAGATAGATAGATAGATGGATAGATAGATATACGTAGATATACGTAGATAGATAGCGTATATTACCAAATAGTAACCCGGGGGTTTGTTCCACAAAATGTATTTTGGAGCCAGGTGTTGAAAAGAAGCAGGCAGGTATTTGCAGCAGACTTTGATATATTTCTGGGCCGGCCTGCAGTCGGCCATTGTTTGGTTCTGATGGTATCTTGTGGCCGGGAGGGAACATCCTTCTGTGCAACAGTTGTTCTCCTCCTTCTGTGCGACAGTTGTTCTCCTCCTTCTGTGCAACAGTTGTTCTCCTCCTTCTGTGCGACAGTTGTTCTCCTCCTTCTGTGCAACAGTTGTTCTCCTCCTTCTGTGCAACAGTTGTTCTCCTCCTTCTGTGCAACAGTTGTTCTCCTCCTTCTGTGCAACAGTTGTTCTCCTCCTTCTGTGCAACAGTTGTTCTCCTCCTTCTGTGCGACAGTTGTTCTCCTCCTTCTGTGCAACAGTTGTTCTCCTCCTTCTGTGCAACAGTTGTTCTCCTCCTTCTGTGCAACAGTTGTTCTCCTCCTTCTGTGCGACAGTTGTTCTCCTCCTTCTGTGCGACAGTTGTTCTCCTCCTTCTGTGCGACAGTTGTTCTCCTCCTTCTGTGCAACAGTTGTTCTCCTCCTTCTGTGCAACAGTTGTTCTCCTTCTGTGCAACAGTTGTTCTCCTCCTTCTGTGCGACAGTTGTTCTCCTCCTTCTGTGCAACAGTTGTTCTCCTCCTTCTGTGCAACAGTTGTTCTCCTCCTTCTGTGCAACAGTTGTTCTCCTCCTTCTGTGCAACAGTTGTTCTCCTCCTTCTGTGCGACAGTTGTTCTCCTCCTTCTGTGCGACAGTTGTTCTCCTCCTTCTGTGCGACAGTTGTTCTCCTCCTTCTGTGCAACAGTTGTTCTCCTCCTTCTGTGCAACAGTTGTTCTCCTTCTGTGCAACAGTTGTTCTCCTCCTTCTGTGCGACAGTTGTTCTCCTCCTTCTGTGCAACAGTTGTTCTCCTCCTTCTGTGCAACAGTTGTTCTCCTCCTTCTGTGCAACAGTTGTTCTCCTCCTTCTGTGCAACAGTTGTTCTCCTCCTTCTGTGCGACAGTTGTTCTCCTCCTTCTGTGCGACAGTTGTTCTCCTCCTTCTGTGCGACAGTTGTTCTCCTCCTTCTGTGCGACAGTTGTTCTCCTCCTTCTGTGCGACAGTTGTTCTCCTCCTTCTGTGCGACAGTTGTTCTCCTCCTTCTGTGCGACAGTTGTTCTCCTCCTTCTGTGCGACAGTTGTTCTCCTCCTTCTGTGCGACAGTTGTTCTCCTCCTTCTGTGCGACAGTTGTTCTCCTCCTTCTGTGCGACAGTTGTTCTCCTCCTTCTGTGCAACAGTTGTTCTCCTCCTTCTGTGCGACAGTTGTTCTCCTCCTTCTGTGCGACAGTTGTTCTCCTCCTTCTGTGCGACAGTTGTTCTCCTCCTTCTGTGCGACAGTTGTTCTCCTCCTTCTGTGCGACAGTTGTTCTCCTCCTTCTGTGCGACAGTTGTTCTCCTCCTTCTGTGCGACAGTTGTTCTCCTCCTTCTGTGCGACAGTTGTTCTCCTCCTTCTGTGCGACAGTTGTTCTCCTCCTTCTGTGCGACAGTTGTTCTCCTCCTTCTGTGCGACAGTTGTTCTCCTCCTTCTGTGCGACAGTTGTTCTCCTCCTTCTGTGCGACAGTTGTTCTCCTCCTTCTGTGCAACAGTTGTTCTCCTCCTTCTGTGCAACAGTTGTTCTCCTTCTGTGCAACAGTTGTTCTCCTCCTTCTGTGCGACAGTTGTTCTCCTCCTTCTGTGCGACAGTTGTTCTCCTCCTTCTGTGCAACAGTTGTTCTCCTTCTGTGCAACAGTTGTTCTCCTCCTTCTGTGCGACAGTTGTTCTCCTCCTTCTGTGCAACAGTTGTTCTCCTCCTTCTGTGCGACAGTTGTTCTCCTCCTTCTGTGCGACAGTTGTTCTCCTCCTTCTGTGCGACAGTTGTTCTCCTCCTTCTGTGCGACAGTTGTTCTCCTCCTTCTGTGCGACAGTTGTTCTCCTCCTTCTGTGCGACAGTTCTCCTCCTTCTGTGCGACAGTTGTTCTCCTCCTTCTGTGCGACAGTTTTTCTCCTCCTTCTGTGCGACAGTTGTTCTCCTCCTTCTGTGCGACAGTTGTTCTCCTCCTTCTGTGCGACAGTTGTTCTCCTCCTTCTGTGCAACAGTTGTTCTCATCCTTCTGTGCGACAGTTGTTCTCCTCCTTCTGTGCGACAGTTGTTCTCCTCCTTCTGTGCAACAGTTGTTCTCCTCCTTCTGTGCAACAGTTGTTCTCCTCCTTCTGTGCAACAGTTGTTCTCCTCCTTCTGTGCAACAGTTGTTCTCCTCCTTCTGTGCAACAGTTGTTCTCCTCCTTCTGTGCAACAGTTGTTCTCATCCTTCTGTGCGACAGTTGTTCTCCTCCTTCTGTGCGACAGTTGTTCTCCTCCTTCTGTGCGACAGTTGTTCTCCTCCTTCTGTGCAACAGTTGTTCCCCTCCTTCTGTGCAACAGTTGTTCTCCTCCTTCTGTGCAACAGTTGTTCTCCTCCTTCTGTGCAACAGTTGTTCTCCTCCTTCTGTGCGACAGTTGTTCTCATCCTTCTGTGCAACAGTTGTTCTCCTCCTTCTGTGCGACAGTTGTTCTCCTCCTTCTGTGCGACAGTTGTTCTCCTCCTTCTGTGCGACAGTTGTTCTCCTCCTGTGCAACAGTTGTTCTCCTCCTTCTGTGCAACAGTTGTTCTCCTCCTTCTGTGCAACAGTTGTTCTCCTCCTGTGCAACAGTTGTTCTCCTCCTTCTGTGCAACAGTTGTTCTCCTCCTTCTGTGCAACAGTTGTTCTCCTCCTTCTGTGCAACAGTTGTTCTCCTCCTTCTGTGCAACAGTTGTTCTCCTCCTTCTGTGCAACAGTTGTTCTCCTCCTTCTGTGCGACAGTTGTTCTCCTCCTTCTGTGCGACAGTTCTCCTCCTTCTGTGCGACAGTTGTTCTCCTCCTTCTGTGCGACAGTTGTTCTCCTCCTTCTGTGCAACAGTTGTTCTCCTCCTTCTGTGCAACAGTTGTTCTCCTCCTTCTGTGCAACAGTTGTTCTCCTCCTTCTGTGCAACAGTTGTTCTCCTCCTTCTGTGCAACAGTTGTTCTCCTCCTTCTGTGCGACAGTTGTTCTCCTCCTTCTGTGCGACAGTTGTTCTCATCCTTCTGTGCGACAGTTGTTCTCCTCCTTCTGTGCGACAGTTGTTCTCCTCCTTCTGTGCGACAGTTGTTCTCCTCCTTCTGTGCGACAGTTGTTCTCCTTCTGTGCGACAGTTGTTCTCCTCCTTCTGTGCGACAGTTGTTCTCCTCCTTCTGTGCGACAGTTGTTCTCCTCCTTCTGTGCGACAGTTGTTCTCCTCCTTCTGTGCGACAGTTGTTCTCCTCCTTCTGTGCGACAGTTGTTCTCCTCCTTCTGTGCGACAGTTGTTCTCCTCCTTCTGTGCGACAGTTGTTCTCCTCCTTCTGTGCGACAGTTGTTCTCCTCCTTCTGTGCGACAGTTGTTCTCCTCCTTCTGTGCGACAGTTGTTCTCCTCCTTCTGTGCGACAGTTGTTCTCCTCCTTCTGTGCGACAGTTGTTCTCCTCCTTCTGTGCAACAGTTGTTCTCCTCCTTCTGTGCAACAGTTGTTCTCCTCCTTCTGTGCAACAGTTGTTCTCCTCCTTCTGTGCAACAGTTGTTCTCCTCCTTCTGTGCGACAGTTGTTCTCCTCCTTCTGTGCGACAGTTGTTCTCCTCCTTCTGTGCGACAGTTGTTCTCCTCCTTCTGTGCGACAGTTGTTCTCCTCCTTCTGTGCGACAGTTGTTCTCCTCCTTCTGTGCAACAGTTGTTCTCCTCCTTCTGTGCAACAGTTGTTCTCCTCCTTCTGTGCAACAGTTGTTCTCCTCCTTCTGTGCAACAGTTGTTCTCCTCCTTCTGTGCAACAGTTGTTCTCCTCCTTCTGTGCGACAGTTGTTCTCCTCCTTCTGTGCGACAGTTGTTCTCCTCCTTCTGTGCAACAGTTGTTCTCCTCCTTCTGTGCAACAGTTGTTCTCCTCCTTCTGTGCGACAGTTGTTCTCCTCCTTCTGTGCGACAGTTGTTCTCCTCCTTCTGTGCGACAGTTGTTCTCCTCCTTCTGTGCAACAGTTGTTCTCCTCCTTCTGTGCGACAGTTGTTCTCCTCCTTCTGTGCGACAGTTGTTCTCCTCCTTCTGTGCAACAGTTGTTCTCCTCCTTCTGTGCGACAGTTGTTCTCCTCCTTCTGTGCGACAGTTGTTCTCCTCCTTCTGTGCGACAGTTGTTCTCCTCCTTCTGTGCGACAGTTGTTCTCCTCCTTCTGTGCAACAGTTGTTCTCCTCCTTCTGTGCGACAGTTGTTCTCCTCCTTCTGTGCGACAGTTGTTCTCCTCCTTCTGTGCAACAGTTGTTCTCCTCCTTCTGTGCAACAGTTGTTCTCCTCCTTCTGTGCGACAGTTGTTCTCCTCCTTCTGTGCAACAGTTGTTCTCCTCCTTCTGTGCAACAGTTGTTCTCCTCCTTCTGTGCAACAGTTGTTCTCCTCCTTCTGTGCAACAGTTGTTCTCCTCCTTCTGTGCGACAGTTGTTCTCCTCCTTCTGTGCAACAGTTGTTCTCATCCTTCTGTGCGACAGTTGTTCTCCTCCTTCTGTGCGACAGTTGTTCTCATCCTTCTGTGCGACAGTTGTTCTCCTCCTTCTGTGCGACAGTTGTTCTCCTCCTTCTGTGCGACAGTTGTTCTCCTCCTTCTGTGCGACAGTTGTTCTCCTCCTTCTGTGCAACAGTTGTTCTCCTCCTTCTGTGCGACAGTTGTTCTCCTCCTTCTGTGCGACAGTTGTTCTCCTCCTTCTGTGCAACAGTTGTTCTCCTCCTTCTGTGCAACAGTTGTTCTCCTCCTTCTGTGCGACAGTTGTTCTCCTCCTTCTGTGCAACAGTTGTTCTCCTCCTTCTGTGCGACAGTTGTTCTCCTCCTTCTGTGCGACAGTTGTTCTCCTCCTTCTGTGCAACAGTTGTTCTCCTCCTTCTGTGCAACAGTTGTTCTCCTCCTTCTGTGCAACAGTTGTTCTCCTCCTTCTGTGCGACAGTTGTTCTCCTCCTTCTGTGCGACAGTTGTTCTCCTCCTTCTGTGCAACAGTTGTTCTCCTCCTTCTGTGCAACAGTTGTTCTCCTCCTTCTGTGCGACATTTGTTCTCCTCCTTCTGTGCGACAGTTGTTCTCCTCCTTCTGTGCAACAGTTGTTCTCCTCCTTCTGTGAAACAGTTGTTCTCCTCCTTCTGTGCGACAGTTGTTCTCCTCCTTCTGTGCAACAGTTGTTCTCCTCCTTCTGTGCGACAGTTGTTCTCCTCCTTCTGTGCAACAGTTGTTCTCCTCCTTCTGTGCGACAGTTGTTCTCCTCCTTCTGTGCAACAGTTGTTCTCCTCCTTCTGTGCAACAGTTGTTCTCCTCCTTCTGTGCGACAGTTGTTCTCCTCCTTCTGTGCAACAGTTGTTCTCCTCCTTCTGTGCAACAGTTGTTCTCCTCCTTCTGTGCAACAGTTGTTCTCCTCCTTCTGTGCGACAGTTGTTCTCCTCCTTCTGTGCAACAGTTGTTCTCCTCCTTCTGTGCAACAGTTGTTCTCCTCCTTCTGTGCGACAGTTGTTCTCCTCCTTCTGTGCAACAGTTGTTCTCCTCCTTCTGTGCGACAGTTGTTCTCCTCCTTCGGGGTCACGTTGTTGCCAGGCAGGAAAGGATGAAACCACCAAACACCTCCCCGGTGTCTCTGGTGTCACTGGCACTGGCAAACAAGTCCTTGGTCATAATGTCCATCACTTTGCGGGACACAGGGTTGAGTCCAGGAAGCTCCAAGGTGATTGATCCACCCACACAAATTAGCATCAGGCTCGTGGCTCACTTCCTTGCTACCTCCAGCAGATAAGTTAGCCCGTTTTCCA
Organism: Nerophis ophidion; assembly: GCF_033978795.1. Taxonomy (NCBI): domain Eukaryota; kingdom Metazoa; phylum Chordata; class Actinopteri; order Syngnathiformes; family Syngnathidae; genus Nerophis; species Nerophis ophidion. The sequence goes on along the minus strand of NC_084623.1, from coordinate 60,673,457 downwards.
TCGATTGTTGACTGAGATAGTAGTTCTCCCTTTTTTGGGTTCTATTCTCGTACGTGTTTTGGGTCAGGGGTAAAATGCCTGGCTGCTGCCAAACTACAATTCTGCTCCGCATACTTCACAACCGCTAGCTTGAACTTTAAGTCAAACTTTCTGTTCTTCTTCCCCCTTAAAGTATTCCCGTCCACCAGTTGTGGTGTAGCGCTATCCTGTTCATTCAACTCACTGCTACTGTTGAAACTTTTCCTGGTGGGTTTGTAGTTGTCGTTGAGTGTGTGTCACGCTACCTGCGCTGACCCATTGCAATACCTTGAGTACCCAGAATCCCCACGTAACGGCACACATTTCGTTAAGCCTTTGATTGTCATGTAACTCTCTGGACTCTGTTAGCGTCATTAGCAGAATTACTGCACCTTTGCTTTTCCTTTTAGCTTCAAAAATTGGGCTGAATGAAATGAATATGATTTGAATGTAAATGATGCAAATACCAGCCCACTATTTGGACACAGGCGGTTATTGGGAAGAAGCGGCTCCTTCACAAAATGGCGTCAGACCCCGGGCGCCTATTAGGACACGGGCGTTTATTTGGTAATATACGGTCGATAGATAAACCGGCCCCCAGACACATTTTATCTCTAAATGTGGCCCCCGAGTCAAAAGAGTTGCCCAGGCGTGGTCTAAGACCTGAGGACTGGTGCTAGTTGTTGTGCCGGAGACACTCACCCTGTTCCTTTCTCCAAGTAGAAGTACAAGTCCCAGGAAGTGAAGTCCTACCTTAATGTTGGCACCATGGACCTCAGCCAGAAGAATCTGTTCAGGCTTCAGGTCACAGAGTTCACTCAGCAGCTTCTTGAGTCCGGTGTACTTCTCGTCCATGTTCAACCTTAGACCGTAGCGCACAGGAATGGAGCCTTCCAGTTTGATGACTGCAGGCGAGAGGAAACAGGAAGTGACCAGGAGACTCCTGGCACCCAGGACATGTTCTCACCAGTGATCTCCAGGTGCATGGAGCTGTCCATGGGCAGAGGCAGCGACAGGAAGTTGAAGGGGTCGAAACGGGAGCTGATGTGACCACAGGTCTTGCACTTGACTTGGGACTTCAGCTGACCGTGGAACAGGTCCACCACGATGGAGCGGTTCCTGCGCAGGTGGTTCTCCCAGGCCTTGAAGTTGAGGAGAACATGAACAATAGATGTTTACTGGGATTGTTCTTCATCCCAGTGATACGAGATCCTGGACTAGACCCCAGGTTCAGAACCTTTTTCACCTCAGGAGTCAACTTCTCCAATACAGACCACAGTTGTTTGTTAGCTGGCCCTCTTGGAAAGGCCCTATGGTTAAGAACCACTGGACCAGAACAGTGACATGAAATCCTAGAATCAAAACATCTAGATGCAGGACATAGTCCATCTCTGTCTCATCAAGTCTTATTTGTTGGTGACAAATTAGAAAACAAGTTCTTGTGGAGGACTTTCTGACCTCAGACGCCACTTCCCAGTCAGGACGACCATCGCTGTCCTTCAGCTCCACGTAGGGCTTCTCATGGACTCTGTTCAGGTCTTCATGCAGACCATCCAGCAGGAAGGCCAGCAGCTCCTGGGAGTCCTGCTGCTGGAAGCCATTGAAGCGAGGAGCATACTTGGCTATGGTCCACTGAAGGAGATGGAGAAGTTTATTGTCCATGGACCTCAGACTAAGAACTGATGTGAAACTAAGTACTGATCTGAAGCTAAGTAGTGATGTGAAACTAAGTAGTGATGTGAAACTAAGTACTGATCTGAAACTAAGTAGTGATGTGAAACTAAGTAGTGATGTGAAACTAAGTACTGATGTGAAACTAAGTACTGATCTGAAACTAAGTAGTGATGTGAAACTAAGTACTGATGTGAAACTAAGTAGTGATGTGAAACTAAGTACTGATGTGAAACTAAGTACTGATGTGAAACTAAGTAGTGATGTGAAACTAAGTACTGATGTGAAACTAAGTAGTGATGTGAAACTAAGTACTGATGTGAAACTAAGTACTGATGTGAAACTAAGTACTGATGTGAAACAAAGATATGATTTGAGACTAAGTAGTGATGTGAAACTAAGTAGTGATGTGAAACTAAGTAGTGATGTGAAACTAAGTACTGATCTGAAACTAAGTAGTGATGTGAAACTAAGTAGTGATGTGAAACTAAGTACTGATGTGAAACTAAGTAGTGATGTGAAACTAAGTACTGATGTGAAACTAAGTACTGATGTGAAACTAAGTAGTGATGTGAAACTAAGTACTGATGTGAAACTAAGTAGTGATGTGAAACTAAGTACTGATGTGAAACTAAGTACTGATGTGAAACTAAGTACTGATGTGAAACAAAGTTATGATTTGAGACTAAGTAGTGATGTGAAACTAAGTAGTGATGTGAAACTAAGTAGTGATGTGAAACTAAGTACTGATCTGAAGCTAAGTACTGATCTGAAACTAAGTAGTGATGTGAAACTAAGTAGTGATGTGAAACTAAGTAGTGATGTGAAACTAAGTAGTGATGTGAAACTAAGTAGTGATGTGAAACTAAGTACTGATCTGAAACTAAGTACTGATGTGAAACTAAGTACTGATCTGAAACTAAGTAGTGATGTGAAACTAAGTAGTGATGTGAAACTAAGTAGTGATGTGAAACTAAGTACTGATGTGAAACTAAGTAGTGATGTGAAACTAAGTACTGATGTGAAACTAAGTACTGATGTGAAACATAGTTATGATTTGAGACTAAGTACTGACGTGTAACTAAGTAGTGATGTTTAACTAAGTACTGACGTGTAACTAAGTAGTGATGTTTAACTAAGTACTGACGTGTAACTAAGTAGTGATGTATAACTAAGTAGTGATGTTTAACTAAGTACTGACGTGTAACTAAGTAGTGATGTTTAACTAAGTACTGACGTGTAACTAAGTAGTGATGTATAACTAAGTAGTGATGTTTAACTAAGTAGTGATGTGAAACTGGTCTTTAGGATGACTAAGTGTAGTGTGAACACAAGTCTTTCACCCTGAGTTTGAGGGGTGCTATGTTCTTCTGGGTTCCGCTCCACAGCTCCAGGACCAGATCACCGTAACATTTGGCCATGTGACCTCGCATACCGATGGGGTTGGATCTGTGGGACCAATGGACAAACTGTAAAAAGGACCACTCCCCATGCAGGATCATGATTTAACATGCAACAGGACAGTACACGACTACAGGTGTAACGCTACAGGTGTGATGCTACAGGTGTGATGCTACAGGTGTAAACGCTACAGGTGTAAACGCTACAGGTGTGATGCTACAGGTGTAAACGCTACATGTGTGACGCTACAGGTGTGACACTACAGGTGAAACACTACAGGTGTGATGCTACATGTGTAAACGCTACAGGTGTGATGCTACAGGTGTAAACGCTACATGTGTAAACGCTACAGGTGTGATGCTACATGTGTAAACGCTACAGGTATGATGCTACAGGTGTAAACGCTACATGTGTAAACGCTACATGTGTGATGCTACAGGTGTGACGCTACAGGTGTGACGCTACAGGTGTGACGCAACAGGTGTGACGCTACAGGTGTGACGCTACAGGTGTGACGCTACATGTGTGACGCTACATGTGTGACGCTACAGGTGTGATGCTACATGTGTAAACGCTACAGGTATGATGCTATAGGTGTAAACGCTACATGTGTAAACGCTACATGTGTGATGCTACAGGTGTGACGCTACAGGTGTGACGCTACAGGTGTGATGCTACATGTGTGACGCAACAGGTGTGACGCTACAGGTGTGACGCTACATGTGTGACGCTACAGGTGTGATGCTACATGTGTGACGCAACAGGTGTGACGCTACAGGTGTGACGCTACATGTGTGACGCTACATGTGTGACGCTACAGGTGTGATGCTACATGTGTAAACGCTACATGTGTGATGCTACAGGTGTGATGCTTCATGTGTTCCTCCAGGTGAAATGTTGCAGCAAAGACAAGCAAAGAAGACGAGAGCAGAATTGCTGTTGAACATGAACTCAAAATAAACTTTACTAGCACTCTTAATCTCCCATTTGTCTCCACCCACACACGGTATTATGTAATGTGACTCCACCCACACACGGGATTATGTAATGCGACACCACCCACACAAACAATTAAGGAATGTGATTCCACCCACACACAATTATGTAATGTGACACCACACACACACGGGATTATGTAATGTGACTCCACCCACATTTGGGATTATGTAATGTGACACCACACACACACACATGGGATTATGTAATGCGACACCACCCACACAAACAATTAAGGAATGTGATTCCAACCACACACAATTATGTAATGTGACACCACACACACACGGGATTATGTAATGTGACTCCACCCACATTTGGGATTATGTAATGTGACTCCACCCACACACACACGGGATTATGTAATGTGACTCCACCCACACACACATGGGATTATGTAATGTGACACCACCCACACACACGGGATTATGTAATGTGACACCACCCACACACACAGGATTATGTAATGTGACACCACCCACACACACAGGATTATGTAATGTGACACCACGCACACACACACACACACACGGGATTATGTAATGTGACACCACCCACACACACGGGATTATGTAATGTGACACCACCCACACACACGGGATTATGTAATGCGACACCACCCACACAAACAATTAAGGAATGTGATTCCAACCACACACAATTATGTAATGTGACACCACACACACACGGGATTATGTAATGTGACTCCACCCACATTTGGGATTATGTAATGTGACTCCACCCACACACACACGGGATTATGTAATGTGACTCCACCCACACACACATGGGATTATGTAATGTGACACCACCCACACACACGGGATTATGTAATGTGACACCACCCACACACACAGGATTATGTAATGTGACACCACCCACACACACAGGATTATGTAATGTGACACCACCCACACACACACACACACACACACACACGGGATTATGTAATGTGACACCACCCACATACACGGGATTATGTAATGTGACACCACCCACACACACGGGATTATGTAATGCGACACCACCCACACAAACAATTAAGGAATGTGATTCCAACCACACACAATTATGTAATGTGACACCACACACACACGGGATTATGTAATGTGACTCCACCCACATTTGGGATTATGTAATGTGACTCCACCCACACACACACGGGATTATGTAATGTGACTCCACCCACACACACATGGGATTATGTAATGTGACACCACCCACACACACGGGATTATGTAATGTGACACCACCCACACACACAGGATTATGTAATGTGACACCACCCACACACACAGGATTATGTAATGTGACACCACCCACACACACACACACACACACACACGGGATTATGTAATGTGACACCACCCGCACACACAGGGGATTATGTAATGTGACACCACCCACACACACACACACACACACACACGGGATTATGTAATGTGACTCCACCCGCACACACAGGGGATTATGTAATGTGACACCACCCACATTTGGGATTATGTAATGTGACTGCACCCACCCACAGGATTATGCAAGGTGACTCCACCCACACAAATGTGCTGCAGCCATACAAAGATGAAAGCAAGAAGAAGTCACCTGTTGAGTTCATACAGGTGTCTCCCAGAGGTGAAGTAGTCAGTGAGAGGTCGGGTGTTGCTCACACACTGAATACTGGAGTTCATGAAACACGTGTTGCCAAGGTTACTGAGACCTGTTGCTCCTTTCTCTGTGGGAACTGTTACAAGAACACACACATTCATCTGTCAATGTTACAATAACACACACATTCATCTGTCAATGTTACAAGAACACACACATTCATCTGTCAATGTTACAATAACACACATATTCATCTGTCAATGTTACAATAACACACACATTCATCTGTCAATGTTACAATAACACACATATTCATCTGTCAATGTTACAATAACACACACATTCATCTGTCAATGTTACAATAACACACACATTCATCTGTCAATGTTACAATAACACACACATTCATCTGTCAATGTTACAAGAACACACATATTCATCTGTCAATGTTACAATAACACACATATTCATCTGTCAATGTTACAATAACACACACATTCATCTGTCAATGTTACAATAACACACACATTCATCTGTCAATGTTACAATAACACACACATTCATCTGTCAATGTTACAATAACACACACATTCATCTGTCAATGTTACAATAACACACACATTCATCTGTCAATGTTACAATAACACACACATTCATCTGTCAATGTTACAAGAACACACACATTCATCTGTCAATGTTACAATAACACACACATTCATCTGTCAATGTTACAATAACACACACATTCATCTGTCAATGTTACAATAACACACACATTCATCTGTCAATGTTACAATAACACACACATTCATCTGTCAATGTTACAATAACACACACATTCATCTGTCAATGTTACAATAACACACATATTCATCTGTCAATGTTACAATAACACACACATTCATCTGTCAATGTTACAATAACACACACATTCATCTGTCAATGTTACAATAACACACATATTCATCTGTCAATGTTACAATAACACACACATTCATCTGTCAATGTTACAATAACACACACATTCATCTGTCAATGTTACAATAACACACACATTCATCTGTCAATGTTACAATAACACACACATTCATCTGTCAATGTTACAATAACACACACATTCATCTGTCAATGTTACAATAACACACATATTCATCTGTCAATGTTACAATAACACACACATTCATCTGTCAATGTTACAATAACACACACATTCATCTGTCAATGTTACAATAACACACACATTCATCTGTCAATGTTACAATAACACACACATTCATCTGTCAATGTTACAAGAACACACACATTCATCTGTCAATGTTACAATAACACACACATTCATCTGTCAATGTTACAATAACACACACATTCATCTGTCAATGTTACAATAACACACACATTCATCTGTCAATGTTACAATAACACACACACTCATCTGTCAAAGTTACAATAACACACACATTCATTTGTGAATGAGGACACTACAAAGTTGTCACACAATAAACTTCAAGTCCCAGGAACATTTTAGTGGCAACCCAGAAAGTTAAGAAGAAAGGATGTTCACGTGTAACAACATGTGCAGGATACAATAGTGAGTGGGACATAAAGTTAAGAAGAGCCACTTCTGCTGCATGATAAGAGAGTGAGAGTAGTGGGAGTACAGTACAGTACAGTACAGTACAGTACAGTACAGTACAGTACACACACACACACACAAATACAACATTTGCTTAAATGGATGCTACAACAACATGCATGCACAGCCTTCAGGAGGTTTGCATTGGCCAGAAACATTGAATACATCCTTTCTCATCAGGATATGTTCACTGTCTGCACCACCTTTCTCCTCAGGATATGTTCACTGTTTGCACCACCTTTCTCCTCAGGATATGTTCACTGTTTGCACCACCTTTCTCCTCAGGATATGTTCACTGTTTGCACCACCTTTCTCCTCAGGATACGTTCACTGTTTGCACCACCTTTCTCCTCAGGATATGTTCACTGTTTGCACCACCTTTCTCCTCAGGATACGTTCACTGTTTGCACCACCTTTCTCCTCAGGATATGTTCACTGTTTGCACCACCTTTCTCCTCAGGATATGTTCACTGTTTGCACCACCTTTCTCCTCAGGATATGTTCACTGTTTGCACCACCTTTCTCCTCAGGATACGTTCACTGTTTGCACCACCTTTCTCCTCAGGATATGTTCACTGTTTGCACCACCTTTCTCCTCAGGATATGTTCACTGTTTGCACCACCTTTCTCCTCAGGATATGTTCACTGTTTGCACCACCTTTCTCCTCAGGATACGTTCACTGTTTGCACCACCTTTCTCCTCAGGATATGTTCACTGTTTGCACCACCTTTCTCCTCAGGATATGTTCACTGTTTGCACCACCTTTCTCCTCAGGATACGTTCACTGTTTGCACCACCTTTCTCCTCAGGATATGTTCACTGTTTGCACCACCTTTCTCCTCAGGATACGTTCACTGTCTGCACCACCTTTCTCCTCAGGATATGTTCACTGTCTGCACCACCTTTCTCCTCAGGATATGTTCACTGTTTGCACCACCTTTCTCCTCAGGATATGTTCACTGTTTGCACCACCTTTCTCCTCAGGATATGTTCACTGTTTGCACCACCTTTCTCCTCAGGATATGTTCACTGTTTGCACCACCTTTCTCCTCAGGATATGTTCACTGTTTGCACCACCTTTCTCCTCAGGATATGTTCACTGTTTGCACCACCTTTCTCCTCAGGATATGTTCACTGTTTGCACCACCTTTCTCCTCAGGATATGTTCACTGTTTGCACCACCTTTCTCCTCAGGATATGTTCACTGTTTGCACCACCTTTCTCCTCAGGATATGTTCAGTGTTTGCACCACCTTTCTCCTCAGGATATGTTCACTGTTTGCACCACCTTTCTCCTCAGGATATGTTCACTGTTTGCACCACCTTTCTCCTCAGGATATGTTCACTGTTTGCACCACCTTTCTCCTCAGGATATGTTCACTGTTTGCACCACCTTTCTCCTCAGGATATGTTCACTGTTTGCACCACCTTTCTCCTCAGGATATGTTCACTGTTTGCACCACCTTTCTCCTCAGGATATGTTCACTGTCTGCACCACCTTTCTCCTCAGGATATGTTCACTGTCTGCACCACCTTTCTCCTCAGGATATGTTCACTGTTTGCACCACCTTTCTCCTCAGGATATGTTCACTGTTTGCACCACCTTTCTCCTCAGGATATGTTCACTGTTTGCACCACCTTTCTCCTCAGGATATGTTCACTGTTTGCACCACCTTTCTCCTCAGGATATGTTCACTGTTTGCACCACCTTTCTCCTCAGGATATGTTCACTGTTTGCACCACCTTTCTCCTCAGGATATGTTCACTGTTTGCACCACCTTTCTCCTCAGGATATGTTCACTGTTTGCACCACCTTTCTCCTCAGGATATGTTCACTGTCTGCACCACCTTCTGATCATCTGCAGACTGGCTGTACCTCATCAACAGTCAGACAATATGTAGTGACTTGGAATCTTTCTTACCTTTATGTCTTTCCATCTTGCTGCTGTTGGTAATGAAGGACATTTCTTCAGGCCAGCTCATGTCTTTGTTCCTGACTGACAGCACAACAAACTATGTCAACAATAACAACAATGTCATGTCAACAACACACCAGTAACAGCAAACTAAGTTAACAGTAACAACAAACCAAGTCTAAGTCAGCAATACAACAAAAACAACAAACTAAGTCAACAATAAAACAGGAACAACAAACCAAGTCAACAATTCAAAAGTAAAAACAAACTAAGTCAACAATATAACAAACCAAGTCAACAATAACTAAAAGCTAAGTCAACGATACAACAACTACAAACTAAGTCAACAATGCAACAGTAACAGCAAACTAAGTCAACATTATAACAAACCAAGTCAACAATCCAAAAGTTAAAACAAACTAAATCAACAATATAACAAACCAAGTCAACAATAACTAAAAGCTAAGTCAACGATACAACAACTACAAACTAAGTCAACAATGCAACAGTAACAACAAACTAAGTCAACATAACAAACCAAGTCAACAATAACACAAAGTAAGTGAACATTACAACAATTACTACAAACTAAGTCAACAATACAACAGTAACTAAAAACTAAGTTAACAATAACAACAACTACGAACTAAGTCAACATCACAACAATTACTACAAACTAAGTCAACAATACAACAGTAACTAAAAACTAAGTCAACAATAACAACAACTACAAACTAAGTCAACATCACAACAATAACAACAAACTAAGTCAACAATACAACTGTAACAAAAAATTACAACAACAACTACAAACTAAGTCAACAATACAACAAGCTAAGTCAACAATACAACAGTAACAAAAAATAACAACAACAACAACAAACTAAGTCAAGAATACAACAAACTAAGTCAACAATACAACAGTAACAAAAAATAACAACACAAACTACAAACTAAGTCAACAATACAACAAGCTAAGTCAACAATACAACAGTAACAAAAAATAACAACAACAAACTAAGTCAAGAATACAACAAACTAAGTCAACAATACAACAGTAACAAAAAATAACAACACAAACTACAAACTAAGTCAACAATACAACAAAGTAAGTCAACAATACAGCCATAACAGCAAACTACTTGAAAATTAACAAACTATGTTTGTAAGTCAACAATACAATAATAACAAGAAAGTAGGCCAACAATACAACAGTAACAACAAACTAAGTCAACAATAACAAACTATGTCTGAACTTGATCATTACTTTCAATAACCAGCTGCTGCTCATCCTGGATCTTCAAACTTTCAAGTGTGTGATCTTCATCGTCCAGGAGAGTGAGGTAGTTCTGCAGGAAGATAGAAGTACCGTCTTTTTCAGACTAGAAGTCGCAGTTAGTTTGGCCGGGGGTGCGACTTATACTCAGGAGCGACTTATAGGTGGAATTATTAACACAGTACCGTAAAATATCAAATAATATTATTTATCTCATTCACGTAAGAGACTAGACGTATAAAATTTGATGGGATTTATGGATTAGGAGTGAGAGATAGTTTGGTTCTATATGTTCTAGTTATTTGAATGACTCTTACCATGATATGTTAGCTTAACATAGCAGTTGCTTATTTATGCTTATTCAGCCTGTTTATTTATTTTAAATTGCCTTCCAAATGTCTATTCTTGCTGTTGGATTTGATCAAATACATTTCCCCCAAAAATGCGACTTATACTCCAGTGCAACTTATAAATATTTTTTCCCTTCTTTATTATGCATTTTCGGCAGGAGCGACTTATACTCCATAGCCACTTATACTCCGAAAAATACGGTAAACAATCATTAGTCCTGCAGCAGTGTATCAACAAACAATAACAACAGGAAGATAGAAGTAAACAATCATTAGTCCTGCAGCAGTGTATCAACAAACAATAACAACAGGAAGATAGAAGTAAACAATCATTAGTCCTGCAGCAGTTTATCAACAAACAATAACAACAGGAAGACAGGAGTAAACAATAGAAATACTAAAACAGTGTATCAACAAACAATAAGAAGTAAACAAAAACAACAGGAGATTGAAAGGACAACTAAAAAAGCCTACACTTACTTTGCTCAAGACACGAAAATATTTATACTTAGACGTTTTTTCATATAAGAAATGTTTTAATAATAAATATATTTAAAATAAACAAACATCAATTAAAAACAATGAATTGAAAGCAAAACGCATCCATTGAATTTGTTTTAATAAGTCCTTAGTCATCCAACATTATAGAAGGATGTTGCTGAAAGACGACATGTCTAATATTGTATAAAACCTTGACACACACCCATAGACGGAGGGAGGATTGTGGTGTGTGTGTGTGTGTGTGTGTGTGTGCGTGTGTGTGTGTGTGTGTGTGTGTGTGTGTGCGTGTGCGTGTCCATGGTGTGTGAGGAACTGTCACTTTGCAAGTCCTTCTCACACCTGCTAATCACACTGCGTGTACTAAATGAAGCACTAAATAGTGCTGATGAGTGTAGATAAATCACACTGCGTGTACTAAATAATGATATTTGCATTAGCTCCTCCCACATTGTGGGTGTTTTGATGACCAGCATATATTTGGCATATTCTTAAAGAGAGAGACGCCTTATTCTGATCACTAAATGGACACAATTTCCTCAACTCACAAATTTAGTAGATCAACTTTGTGTGCCACCCAGGGGGTGGATGAGATCTGCCCGGAGTTCCTTAAGAATCTGGATGCTGTTGACAAGACTACAACATTGCCTGGACATGGGGGGGCGGTACCTCTGGATTGGCAGACCGGGGTGGTGGTTCCTGTCTTTAAGAAGTAGAACCGGAGGGTGGGTTCCAACTATGATGGGATCACACTCCTCAGCCTTCCCAGTAAAGTCTAGTCAGGTGTACTAAAGAGGAGGCTATGCCAGATAGTCCAAGCTCGGATTCAGGAGGAGCTGTGTGGTTTAGGTACTGGAACTGTGGACCAGCTCTATACTCTCAGCAGGGTCTTTGAGGGTGCATGGAGTTTGCCCAACCAGTCTACATGTGCTTTGTGGACTTGGAGAAAGCATTTGACCGTGTCCCTCAGGAAGTCCTGTGGGGAGTGCTCAGAGAGTATGGGGTATGGTTGTGGCGGTCCACTCCCTGTATGATCAGTGTCAGAACATAGTCCACTCCCTGTATGATCAGTGTCAGAACATAGTCCACTCCCTGTATGATCAGTGTCAGGACATAGTCCACTCCCTGTATGATCAGTGTCAGAACATAGTCCACTCCCTGTATGATCAGTGTCAGAACATAGTCCACTCCCTGTATGATCAGTGTCAGAACATAGTCCACTCCCTGTATGATCAGTGTCAGAACATAGTCCACTCCCTGTATGATCAGTGTCAGGACATAGTCCCCTCCCTGTATGATCAGTGTCAGAACATAGTCCTCTCCCTGTATGATCAGTGTCAGAACATAGTCCGCTCCCTGTATGATCAGTGTCAGAACATAGTCCTCTCCCTGTATGATCAGTGTCAGAACATAGTCCACTCCCTGTATGATCAGTGTCAGAACATAGTCCAGTCCCTGTATGATCAGTGTCAGAACATAGTCCAGTCCCTGTATGATCAGTGTCAGAACATAGTCCGCTCCCTGTATGATCAGTGTCAGAACATAGTCCACTCCCTGTATGATCAGTGTCAGAACATAGTCCAGTCCCTGTATGATCAGTGTCAGAACATAGTCCACTCCCTGTATGATCAGTGTCAGAACATAGTCCGCTCCCTGTATGATCAGTGTCAGAACATAGTCCGCTCCCTGTATGATCAGTGTCAGAACATAGTCCAGTCCCTGTATGATCAGTGTCAGAACATAGTCCGCTCCCTGTATGATCAGTGTCAGAACATAGTCCACTCCCTGTATGATCAGTGTCAGAACATAGTCCGCTCCCTGTATGATCAGTGTCAGAACATAGTCCAGTCCCTGTATGATCAGTGTCAGAACATAGTCCGCTCCCTGTATGATCAGTGTCAGAACATAGTCCACTCCCTGTATGATCAGTGTCAGAACATAGTCCACTCCCTGTATGATCAGTGTCAGAGCTTGGTCCGCATTGCCGGCAGTAAGTTAGACCAGTTTCCAGTGAGGGTTGGACTCCGCCAAGGCTGCTCTTTGTCACCCATTCTGTTAAGAACTTTCAGGGACAGAATTTCTAGGCGCAGTCAGGGTGTTGAGGGGATCTGGTTTGGTGGCCACGGGATTAGGTCTCTGCTTTTTGCAGATGATGTGGTCCTGATGGCTTCATCTGGCCGGGATCTTCAGCTCTCACTGGATCGGTTCGCAGCCGAGTGTGAAGCGACCGGAATGAGAATCAGCACCTCCAAGTCCGAGTCCATGGTTCTCGCCCGGAAAAGGGTGGAGTGCCATCTCCGGGTTGGGGAGGAGACCCTGCCCCAAGTGGAGGAGTTCAAGTACCTAGGAGTCTTGTTCACGAGAGGGGGAAGAGTAGATGGTGAGATGGACAGGCGGATCGGTGCGGCGTCTTCAGTAATGCGGACGTTGTATCGATCCCTTGTGGTGAAGAAGGAGCTGAGCCGGAAGGCAAAGCTCTCATTTTACCGGTCGATCTACATTCCCATCCTCACCTATGGTCATGAGCTTTGGGTCATGACCGAAAGGATAAGATCACGGGTACAAATGAGTTTCCTCCGCCAGGTGGCTCTCCCTTAGAGATAGGGTGAGAAGCTCTGCCATCCGGGAGGAACTCAAAGTAAAGCCGCTGCTCCTCCACATGGAGAGGAGCCAGATCAGGTGGTTCAGGCATCTGGTCAGGATGCCACTCGAACGTCTCTCTAGGGAGGTGTTTAGGGCACGTCCAACCGGTAGGAGGCCACGGGGAAGACCCAGGACACGTTGGGAAGACTATGTCTCCTGGCTGGCCTGGGAACGCCTCGGGATCCCCCGGGAAGAGCTAGACCAAGTGGCTGGGGAGAGGGAAGTCTGGGCTTCCCTGCTTAGGCTGCTGCCCCCGCGACCCCACCTTGGATAAGCGGAAGAAGATGGATGGATGGATGGATGGATGGATGGATGGAACTTAGTGTGCTCTCAGGTTTTGTCTGAGTAAAAGTGCTGCCGCACGTGTCAAATGCTGCGTTTGATGCCGACGTTATTGGAGGCAAAAGGTGTGCTGGTGAATAAAGTGTCGAAAAGAAAAGTAAAAAGGTGATGGATGGACTCACCTCGCTGATAAACAACCACAGTCGGACAGTTTCCTCCTTGATGCCAAGTCTCTGGCACAGGTACAGGTGGATGTCCTTGATGGTGGCCATGCGGCTGAAGCAGGCGCTGTACACCAACACTCGCTTCAGGGGAAGGTTTGGGGATGGCACGTTGCCTGGTGGGAGAGGAGGAGACACTTGAACAAAGGTTTGGGGATGGCACGTTGCCTGGTGGGAGAGGAGGAGACACTTGAACAAAGGTTTGGGGATGGCACGTTGCCTGGTGGGAGAGGAGGAGACACTTGAACAAAGGTTTGGGGATGGCACGTTGCCTGGTGGGAGAGGAGGAGACACTTGAACAAAGGTTTGGGGATGGCACGTTGCCTGGTGGGAGAGGAGGAGACACTTGAACAAAGGTTTGGGGATGGCACGTTGCCTGGTGGGAGAGGAGGAGACACTTGAACAAAGGTTTGGGGATGGCACGTTGCCTGGTGGGAGAGGAGGAGACACTTGAACAAAGGTTTGGGGATGGCACGTTGCCTGGTGGGAGAGGAGGAGACACTTGAACAAAGGTTTGGGGATGGCACGTTGCCTGGTGGGAGAGGAGGAGACACTTGAACAAAGGTTTGGGGATGGCACGTTGCCTGGTGGGAGAGGAGGAGACACTTGAACAAAGGTTTGGGGATGGCACGTTGCCTGGTGGGAGAGGAGGAGACACTTGAACAAAGGTTTGGGGATGGCACGTTGCCTGGTGGGAGAGGAGGAGACACTTGAACAAAGGTTTGGGGATGGCACGTTGCCTGGTGGGAGAGGAGGAGACACTTGAACAAAGGTTTGGGGATGGCACGTTGCCTGGTGGGAGAGGAGGAGACACTTGAACAAAGGTTTGGGGATGGCACGTTGCCTGGTGGGAGAGGAGGAGACACTTGAACAAAGGTTTGGGGATGGCACGTTGCCTGGTGGGAGAGGAGGAGACACTTGAACAAAGGTTTGGGGATGGCACGTTGCCTGGTGGGAGAGGAGGAGACACTTGAACAAAGGTTTGGGGATGGCACGTTGCCTGGTGGGAGAGGAGGAGACACTTGAACAAAGGTTTGGGGATGGCACGTTGCCTGGTGGGAGAGGAGGAGACACTTGAACAAAGGTTTGGGGATGGCACGTTGCCTGGTGGGAGAGGAGGAGACACTTGAACAAAGGTTTGGGGATGGCACGTTGCCTGGTGGGAGAGGAGGAGACACTTGAACAAAGGTTTGGGGATGGCACGTTGCCAGGTGGGAGAGGAGGAGACACTTGAACAAAGGTTTGGGGATGGCACGTTGCCTGGTGGGAGAGGAGGAGACACTTGAACAAAGGTTTGGGGATGGCACGTTGCCTGGTGGGAGAGGAGGAGACACTTGAACAAAGGTTTGGGGATGGCACGTTGCCTGGTGGGAGAGGAGGAGACACTTGAACAAAGGTTTGGGGATGGCACGTTGCCTGGTGGGAGAGGAGGAGACACTTGAACAAAGGTTTGGGGATGGCACGTTGCCTGGTGGGAGAGGAGGAGACACTTGAACAAAGGTTTGGGGATGGCACGTTGCCTGGTGGGAGAGGAGGAGACACTTGAACAAAGGTTTGGGGATGGCACGTTGCCTGGTGGGAGAGGAGGAGACACTTGAACAAAGCCCAGACCTCAACCCCACAGCACTTCGCTTCAAGTGAGAACATTACAAATATTTACTTGTTGATCTTATATCTACAGTAATATTATTTGTTCTTATCATATCATGTAGTATAATTATAAGGTGTAATGTAGTATAATTATAAAGTATAATGTAGTATAATTATATGGTGTAATCTAGTATAATTATAAAGTATATTGTAGTATAATTATAAAGTATAATGTAGTATAATTATAAGGTGTAATGTAGTATAATTATAAGGTGTAATGTAGTATAATTAAAGGTATAATGTAGTAATATTAATATTATAATAATCTGGAAGAAGAGTTTAGTGTCCCAATAGTCCTAGGACCTATGTCCTCCAGGGACTTCTATGCCCTGGTAGGTTTCCCAAGACAGACAGGTCCTAGGACAGATGTAGTCCAGGGACTTTTAAGCCCTGGTAGGTTTCCCAAGACAGACAGGTCCTAGGACCTATGTAGTCCAGGGACTTTTAAGCCCTGGTAGGTTTCCCAACACAGACAGGTCCTGGGACCTATGTAGTCCGGGGACTTCTATGCCCTGGTAGGTTTCCCAAGACAGACAGGTCCTAGGACAGATGTAGTCCAGGGACTTTTAAGCCCTGGTAGGTTTCCCAAGACAGACAGGTCCTAGGACCTATGTAGTCCGGGGACTTCTATGCCCTGGTAGGTTTCCCAAGACAGACAGGTCCTAGGACAGATGTAGTCCGGGGACTTTTAAGCCCTGGTAGGTTTTTCCAAGACAGACAGGTCCTAGCCTACACATCTTCCTGTGAGGAAGCAGTGCCTGGGGAATCTGTGGTGGACTCTACTATTTCTGTGGCAGAGGCTGGCAAACTAGTTAAAAACCTCTTCGATGGCAGATCTTTGTTGACTAGACTCTGCTACATTGCCCTGACATCGGGGGCGGTGCCCCTGGTTTGGCAGACCGGGATGGTGGTACCTCTATTTAAGAAGGGGAACCGGAGGGTGTGTTCCAACTATTGAGGATCACACTCCTCAGCCTTCCTGGTAAGGTCTAGTCAGGTGTACTGGATTCAGAAGGAGCAGTGTGGTTTTGGTCCTAGTCGTGGAACTGTGGACCAGGTCTATACTCTCGGCAGGGTTCTTGAGGGTGCATGTACAGGATGAAATGAGAACTGACCATAACTTACCCTTACTGAAGCAGATATTAGTCTGAGAGGATGAAACATGTACATGATGAAAGTGATCTTAACTTAACTAACCCATACTGAGCCAGATGTTGGTCTGAGAGGAGGAGCGTGTGGCGGTCTGGTGGCGGAGGAAGAGGAGGTAGCAAGGGAACAGCTCCAGTTCTGCCTGGCCTGTCTTGCTGTCCATGATGACCTGCAAGAATGGAAGGTTGAGAGTTCAAATCATTTCCTGAAAAATGGCATCCAACTCAGGCCATAACTCTTTGAGGTATGTTGCCAACAAACAGAACCTGGCCAGACCAAAACCTCTTTGGCGGAGGTAAGAAAGCCTGCTTTCTGCAAAATACAAAGCTCATGTCGCATTGCACAGAGGTATAAATCACCAACATGGGATATATACATCAGCAACATGGAGTATAAACCACAGACATGGAGTATAAAGCACAGACATGGAGTATAAATCACCAACATGGAGGTATACATCACCAACATGGGATATATACATCACCAACATGGAGTATAAATCACCAACATGGAGTATAAACCACCAACATGGGAGGTATACATCACCAACATGGAGTATAAACCACAGACATGGAGTATAAACCACCAACATGGGAGGTATACATCACCAACATGGAGTATAAACCACAGACATGGAGTATAAACCACCAACATGGGAGGTATACATCACCAACATGGGATGTATACATCACCAACATGGAGTATAAACCACAGACATGGAGTATAAACCACCAACATGGGAGGTATACATCACCAACATGGGATGTATACATCACCAACATGGAGTATAAACCACCAACATGGGAGGTATACATCACCAACATGGGAGGTATACATCACCAACATGGAGTATAAACCACCAACATGGGAGGTATACATCACCAACATGGAGTATAAACCACAGACATGGAGTATAAACCACCAACATGGGAGGTATACATCACCAACATGGAGTATAAACCACAGACGTGGAGTATAAACCACCAACATGGAGTATAAACCACCAACATGGAGTATAAACCACCAACATGGAGTATAAACCACCAACATGGAGTATAAACCACCAACATGGAGTATAAACCACCCACATGGAGTATAAATCACCAACGTGGAGTATAAACCACCAACATGGAGTATAAACCACCAACATGGAGTATAAACCACCAACATGGAGGTATACATCACCAACATGGGATGTATACATCACCAACATGGAGTATAAACCACCAACATGGGAGGTATACATCACCAACATGGACTATAAACCATCAACATGGAGTATAAATCACCAACATGGGATGTATACATCACCAACATGGAGTATAAACCATCAACATGGAGTATAAATCACCAACATGGAGTATAAACCACCAACATGGGAGGTATACATCACCAACATGGACTATAAACCATCAACATGGAGTATAAATCACCAACATGGAGTATAAATCACCAACATGGGAGGTATACATCACCAACATGGGATGTATACATCACCAACATGGACTATAAACCATCAACATGGAGTATAAATCACCAACATGGAGTATAAACCACCAACATGGAGTATAAATCACCAACATGGAGTATAAATCACCAACATGGAGTATAAACCACCAACATGGAGTATAAACCACCAACATGGAGTATAAACCACCAACATGGAGTATAAACCACCAACATGGAGTATAAACCACCAACATGGAGTATAAACCACCCACATGGAGTATAAACCAACAACATGGAGTATAAACCACCAACATGGAGTATAAACCACCAACATGGAGTATAAACCACCAACATGGAGTATAAACCACCAACATGGAGTATAAACCACCCACATGGAGTATAAATCACCAACGTGGAGTATAAATCACCAACATGGAGTATAAATCACCAACATGGAGTATAAACCACCAACATGGAGTATAAATCACCAACATGGAGGTATACATCACCAACATGGGATGTATACATCACCAACATGGAGTATAAACCACCAACATGGGAGGTATACATCACCAACATGGACTATAAACCATCAACATGGAGTATAAATCACCAACATGGGATGTATACATCACCAACATGGGATGTATACATCACCAACATGGAGTATAAATCACCAACATGGGATGTATACATCACCAACATGGAGTATAAACCATCAACATGGAGTATAAATCACCAACATGGAGTATAAACCACCAACATGGGAGGTATACATCACCAACATGGACTATAAACCATCAACATGGAGTATAAATCACCAACATGGAGTATAAATCACCAACATGGGAGGTATACATCACCAACATGGGATGTATACATCACCAACATGGAGTATAAACCATCAACATGGAGTATAAATCACCAACATGGAGTATAAACCACCAACATGGGAGGTATACATCACCAACATGGACTATAAACCATCAACATGGAGTATAAATCACCAACATGGAGTATAAATCACCAACATGGGAGGTATACATCACCAACATGGGATGTATACATCACCAACATGGACTATAAACCATCAACATGGAGTATAAATCACCAACATGGAGTATAAACCACCAACATGGAGTATAAATCACCAACATGGAGTATAAATCACCAACATGGAGTATAAACCACCAACATGGAGGTATACATCACCAACATGGGATGTATACATCACCAACATGGAGTATAAACCACCAACATGGGAGGTATACATCACCAACATGGACTATAAACCATCAACATGGAGTATAAATCACCAACATGGAGTATAAATCACCAACATGGGATGTATACATCACCAACATGGAGTATAAACCATCAACATGGGATGTATACATCACCAACATGGAGTATAAATCACCAACATGGGATGTATACATCACCAACATGGACTATAAACCATCAACATGGAGTATAAATCACCAACATGGAGTATAAACCACCAACATGGAGTATAAATCACCAACATGGAGTATAAATCACCAACATGGAGTATAAACCACCAACATGGAGTATAAACCACCAACATGGAGTATAAACCACCAACATGGAGTATAAACCACCAACATGGAGTATAAACCACCAACATGGAGTATAAATCACCAACATTCAGTATAAACCACCAACATGGGAGGTATACATCACCAACATGGAGTATAAACCACCAACATGGAGTATAAACCACCAACATGGAGTATAAACCACCAACATGGAGTATAAACCACCAACATGGAGTATAAATCACCAACATGGGATGTATACATCACCAACATGGAGTATAAACCACCAACATGGAGTATAAACCACCAACATGGAGTATAAACCACCAACATGGAGTATAAACCACCAACATGGAGTATAAATCACCAACATGGAGGTATACATCACCAACATGGAGGTATACATCACCAACATGGAGAAAGGTGATACCACCATGATTGGTAAGACACACAGGTCTTGAATTTGTGTTCTGGGCGTGTTCTTGTGTGCCAAGTGTTCTGCATTTGAGTAGTTTTTAAAGTGAGGTGTGACTTCATGTCGCTGTTGAGTGTAAGGGATGACTTACTGGTGGTGGCAGACTGAGGTTGGCACCATACCAGTGGTAAAGTGTAAGGGTGTGATCAGAGTGACTTACTGGTCGTGGCAGACTGAGGTTGGCACCATACCAGTGGTAAAGTGTAAGGGTGTGATCAGAGTGACTTACTGGTGGTGGCAGACTGAGGTTGGCACCATACCAGTGGTAAAGTGTAAGGGTGTGATCAGAGTGACTTACTGGTGGTGGCAGACTGAGGTTGGCACCATACCAGTGGTAAAGTGTAAGGGTGTGATCAGAGTGACTTACTGGTCGTGGCAGACTGAGGTTGGCACCATACCAGTGGTAAAGTGTAAGGGTGTGATCAGAGTGACTTACTGGTGGTGGCAGACTGAGGTTGGCACCATACCAGTGGTAAAGTGTAAGGGTGTGATCAGAGTGACTTACTGGTGGTGGCAGACTGAGGTTGGCACCATACCAGTGGTAAAGTGTAAGGGTGTGATCAGAGTGACTTACTGGTGGTGGCAGACTGAGGTTGGCACCATACCAGTGGTAAAGTGTAAGGGTGTGATCAGAGTGACTTACTGGTGGTGGCAGACTGAGGTTGGCACCATACCAGTGGTAAAGTGTAAGGGTGTGATCAGAGTGACTTACTGGTGGTGGCAGACTGAGGTTGGCACCATACCAGTGGTAAAGTGTAAGGGTGTGATCAGAGTGACTTACTGGTGGTGGCAGACTGAGGTTGGCACCATACCAGTGGTAAAGTGTAAGGGTGTGATCAGAGTGACTTACTGGTGGTGGCAGACTGAGGTTGGCACCATACCAGTGGTAAAGTGTAAGGGTGTGATCAGAGTGACTTACTGGTGGTGGCAGACTGAGGTTGGCACCATACCAGTGGTAAAGTGTAAGGGTGTGATCAGAGTGACTTACTGGTGGTGGCAGACTGAGGTTGGCACCATACCAGTGGTAAAGTGTAAGGGTGTGATCAGAGTGACTTACTGGTGGTGGCAGACTGAGGTTGGCACCATACCAGTGGTAAAGTGTAAGGGTGTGATCAGAGTGACTTACTGGTGGTGGCAGACTGAGGTTGGCACCATACCAGTGGTAAAGTGTAAGGGTGTGATCAGAGTGACTTACTGGTGGTGGCAGACTGAGGTTGGCACCATACCAGTGGTAAAGTGTAAGGGTGTGATCAGAGTGACTTACTGGTGGTGGCAGACTGAGGTTGGCACCATACCAGTGGTAAAGTGTAAGGGTGTGATCAGAGTGACTTACTGGTGGTGGCAGACTGAGGTTGGCACCATACCAGTGGTAAAGTGTAAGGGTGTGATCAGAGTGACTTACTGGTGGTGGCAGACTGAGGTTGGCACCATACCAGTGGTAAAGTGTAAGGGTGTGATCAGAGTGACTTACTGGTGGTGGCAGACTGAGGTTGGCACCATACCAGTGGTAAAGTGTAAGGGTGTGATCAGAGTGACTTACTGGTGGTGGCAGACTGAGGTTGGCACCATACCAGTGGTAAAGTGTAAGGGTGTGATCAGAGTGACTTACTGGTCGTGGCAGACTGAGGTTGGCACCATACCAGTGGTAAAGTGCCCGCCACACGGGTTCTGGCACCATGGTGAAGTCTTCATCCTTCTTCAAGCAGCGCTTCAGCCGCCCGCCCTCCAAGGTCAACGTTGGCGCCTGCAAGGTCACTTCATACTTTTACACACTACTTCCTGTTAGGGGTGGGGCTTGACACAGCTCATTTGCATGCATAATGATCAAATAATGAGATGGGATTTCAGCATCATCAACACGGAGTAAAGTCCTCAACTCCTATTGGCTGCCAGAGTCAGGTGATGAAGGAGCAGCCCTCAGGCTTTCTAGCGATGGTCCACAGTCAACATGTTTGAGAAGATAAATGCTGGAAATGATTACACTTTTGACACACGTTTCTTGGACTATTTTATATTTCTACCAGCACTTTTTGTCTCCCAAATGAAGCATTTCCATGCATGAAAATGGCTAACTCTAGAAAAGTCAGACTACTATCGAGCACTAAAGGAGATTGAAGCAATCCGAGCGCAGTGTCCAGTCTTATGTCCAGATGGCGCTCATGATCATCCTGTTCTGTCTCCCTGTAATGTTTGTCTGAGCTTGAATGGGATTGTGCTGAAAATTTTAATTTCTTCTCGGGGATTAATAAAGTATGTCTGATTCTGATTCTGATGATGCATTTAGAAGCTTGTAAAGAGTTTTGATGTGGAAAACAAACTGTTTAGAAAGAATGATTCTTACTTTGAAGGAATCTTTTCATCAGAGAGATGAAGGAGGGACAAGTGTACTTCATAAGAGTACTGTACTGTACTGTACTGTACTGTGTGTGTTTTCATCAGAGAGATGAAGGAGGGACAAGTGTTCTTCATAAGAGTACTGTACTGTACTGTGTGTGTTTTCATCAGAGAGATGAAGGAGGGAGAAGTGTACTTCATAAGAGCACTGTACTGTACTGTACTGTGTGTGTTTTCATCAGAGAGATGAAGGAGGGACAAGTGTACTTCATAAGAGTACTGTACTGTACTGTACTGTACTGTGTGTGTTTTCATCAGAGAGATGAAGGAGGGCCAAGTGTACTGCAGTACTGCTAAGAGTACTGTACTGTATTGTGTGGGTTTGATTCTCTTTTCCTCTCCTGGGGCCAGCGTTTGTCCGAGAGCCGTTTCTTCTACCTCACTCACTTGCATTCGCTCTTTTCCTGATTTATTTGGAGGATTATTTTGCTGGCCCACAAGAATGCCTCGCCATGGCAACTGGGATGAAAAGACGCGGTTTTGACTCCTGGATTATTTTCAGATTGCATTTCATCAGCACGCTGGCCTGATCCACATGTGAAGTGGACCAGTGGACTGATTCAGTATTGTTGTTGTTGAGGTCCAGATCAAGTGCCACATCTTCCTAAAGATGCAGGATGAAGCTCTGCCCTGACATGTAGCATCTTGTTAGCATCTTGTTAGCATGTTGTTAGCATCTTGTTAGCATCTTGTTAGCATCTTGTTAGCATCTTGTTAGCATGTTGTTAGCATCTTGTTAGCATGTTGTTAGCATCTTGTTAGCATCTTGTTAGCATCTTGTTAGCATCTTGTTAGCATGTTGTTAGCATCTTGTTAGCATGTTGTTAGCATGTTGTTAGCATCGGTGTGTTTCCCAGCTGGGCCCTCAGTGCTGACCTCTCCAAAGAGCATCATTGATGTCCCCACATGACCATTGCTGGAGAAACACTATACACAAACACGTTTACTGAGTATTGAAACACATCAACAGTGTACAAAAGAGGTTATTTCCTGGAACATTTAAAAATCAATAAACCCGCATCAGCAATTAAAAGATATCTTATGTGGTACTGTGAAAATTTAAATTGTAAAAAACATGTTAAACGTGAAAAAATTGAGAAATAATATATTTGAAGCCACAATTAGTAGAAGGCTTTGGACGGCCTAAAAGCCAGTGGTCG
This sequence comes from Nerophis ophidion, assembly GCF_033978795.1. Classification (NCBI taxonomy): domain Eukaryota; kingdom Metazoa; phylum Chordata; class Actinopteri; order Syngnathiformes; family Syngnathidae; genus Nerophis; species Nerophis ophidion. The sequence goes on along the minus strand of NC_084623.1, from coordinate 60,649,114 downwards.
CGCTCCTAGGTGCTTGATTGGTGAGGAAGTGGCGAGCATTTCCCCATTTCATGGCCGACATGCTCTCACATGATGTACTTTCTCTTTATATATCCTTCTTGCAAATATATATCTGCCACCTTATCAACCTTTTCTTCTCCTCCTTTGTGGATCAAAAAGTGACGCTGCAACACTTCCTGCTTCAGTAAGTTGCAACCTGTGATTGGATAAGTGAGTATCCAATCACAGTCTCCTTAACATCAGGCTACCCAGATAGGCTACTGTCAACAATTTGTGATCTGATTGGCTATGGCAACTGTCTATCAACTGTATGTGTTCTCAAATGAATGGGCTAACAGTCTGCTGATGTCAAAGCAGTGAGTATCCAATGTCAGGTTGAAGGTGAGACCAGCTAGGAGGCCTTACTGACAACAACTGCTGATCTATGGCAATGATCTATCAACTGTATGTGGTTGCACACAAATTGTAGATTCTGAAGGCATGGCAACATAAGCTAAATGAATTCTGATTGGATACAAACTCTAAGCTGATGAAGAGAATATGAATACTTGTAGAAATTTAGGGAAAGTCAATTAAAAAAGACTTTAATTATGATGATGATGTTAGGCCAGCAGAGAAGGCCCTGGTTAGCATGTTGCTAATTCTTCCACCATGACTACATTGAAGAAGAGTGTAGTAATAGCACGTACCTTAGCAGGCTCACTTGCAACCAGACCTTGGTTGTCAATGGCTGCTGGTCTTTGTGCCGCCTGCTGGGACATGTGAGCGTTGGCTGAGGGGAAGAAGGTGGTCTTTTAGTGAGACTTACCAAGGTGTGGCCGACCATCGTCGCTACATTGATAGACCGCAGACTAAGCAAGATGTCAACAGCAGTCCAGAGAGTAAGACTGACCAATGTGTGTGGCCTCTGACCAACCAAGGTCTGCAGCAGAGGTCAGGATGGATCCTTGCTCCACGCCGAGGCTCTTTGGCTCCTGGGGAGGAAGTAGAGCCAGTTAGGCCTGGATTGCAGGAAGACTTGTCAAACACGACTAGGAAGTAGTGGAGCAGTCGTAGTATTTGAAGAAGACTCGACTATCTCACACTTCCACACTCCTTGTGGTCAGGTGTGTTTGTTTGTGTGACCGTGGTTCTATTTCACTCCCTCCAGGAACTCACCAAGTCCCAATCCCAGAAATTCCAGCAAATTCAACTTCTTGGCCAATCAGCGTCTTTCTCACTCTGAACGCTCCAACCAAAACTTGTGTTAGTTTCTTGTGTCGACCAAGCAGGAACAACCAGGTGGAACAATATTAACCACACCTACTTCCTGTTCCTGCCTCCAGCGCTAAGCCTTCTGGGTAAGGAAGTATATAAGCACTTACTTCCAAGTTGACAGGTATTTAAATATTGATGTAACATAGGACAACTAAGAAGAGATGTTGACAGTCTCTCATGTACCAACAAGAAGATGGCTCTCAACACTTGACAAATGTTGTTGGAACTTCAAGGAATGTTTCAGACTTTCCAAGTGTAAAACACACGTGTGGACTCGAATTAATATTAAGTATGACTATTAGTACTAATAATACACGGAAAAAGTATTGCAGTGTGCTATAAAACAAATAAAACAGCAATACACTATTCTGTGCCTTGGTTAACGTTAATGTTGACTGCACTTTTTTTTGGAATGTTGCCTAAAACTAACAATCATTATGAGAGACATGAACATAAACATCTTTTTGTTGTTTTATGTCACAATATGAAGGTCCTGAGTTCAATCCTGGACTAGGGACCTTTCTGTGTGGACTCTGCATGTTCTATCTGTGACTGTCTGGGTTCTACTCAGGCTTCCTCTCACCTCCAAAGACATGCACCTGGGGATAGGCCCCTCCCACCTCCAAAGACATGCACCTGGGGATAGGCCCCTCCCACCTCCCACCTCCAAAGACATGCACCTGGGGATAGGACCCTCCCACCTCCAAAGACATGCACCTGGGGATAGGCCCCTCCCACCTCCAAAGACATGCACCTGGGGATAGGCCCCTCCCACCTCCAAAGACATGCACCTGGGGATAGGCCCCTCCCACCTCCAAAGACATGCACCTGGGGATAGGCCCCTCCCACCTCCAAAGACATGTGATCCTACTTCTGTCAACAAACATGTGTTCCTACTTCTGTCAACAAACGTGTTCCTACTTCTGTCAACAAACATGTGTTCCTACTTCTGTCAACAAACATGTGTTCCTACTTCTGTCAACAAACATGTGTTCCTACTTCTGTCAACAAACATGTGTTCCTACTTCTGTCAACAAACATGTGTTCCTACTTCTGTCAACAAACATGTGATCCTACTTCTGTCAACAAACATGTGTTCCTACTTCTGTCAACAAACATGTGTTCCTACTTCTGTCAACAAACATGTGTTCCTACTTTTGTCAACAAACATGTGTTCCTACTTCTGTCAACAAACATGTGTTCCTACTTCTGTCAACAAACATGTGTTCCTACTTCTGTCAACAAACATGTGTTCCTACTTTTGTCAACAAACATGTGTTCCTACTTCTGTCAACAAACATGTGTTCCTACTTCTGTCAACAAACATGTGTTCCTACTTCTGTCAACAAACATGTGTTCCTACTTCTGTCAACAAACATGTGTTCCTACTTCTGTCAACAAACATGTGTTCCTACTTCTGTCAACAAACATGTGTTCCTACTTCTGTCAACAAACATGTGTTCCTACTTCTGTCAACAAATATGTGTTCCTACTTCTGTCAACAAACATGTGTTCCTACTTCTGTCAACAAACATGTGTTCCTACTTCTGTCAACAAACATGTGTTCCTACTTCTGTCAACAAACATGTGTTCCTACTTCTGTCAACAAACATGTGTTCCTACTTCTGTCAACAAACATGTGTTCCTACTTCTGTCAACAAACATGTGTTCCTACTTCTGTCAACAAACATGTGATCCTACTTCTGTCAACAAACATGTGTTCCTACTTCTGTCAACAAACATGTGTTCCTACTTCTGTCAACAAATATGTGTTCCTACTTCTGTCAACAAACATGTGTTCCTACTTCTGTCAACAAACATGTGTTCCTACTTCTGTATTTGATTGGAGCAGGTGCACATATGCAAATGAGACGTACATAACGAGTGTCGTGCACATATGCAAATGAGAAGTACATAACGAGTGTAGTGCACATATGCAAATGAGACGCACATCATGAGTGTAGTGCACATATGCAAATGAGACGCACATAATGAGTGTAGAGCACATATGCAAATGAGACGCACATCATGAGTGTAGTGCACATATGCAAATGAGACGCACATAATGAATGTAGAGCACATATGCAAATGAGACGCACATCATGAGTGTAGTGCACCTATGCAAATGAGACGCACATAATGAGTGTAGAGCACATATGCAAATGAGACGCACATAATGAGTGTAGAGCACATATGCAAATGAGACGTACATAATGAGTGTAGTGCACATATGCAAATGAGACGCACATAATGAATGTAGAGCACATATGCAAATGAGACGCACATCATGAGTGTAGTGCACCTATGCAAATGAGACGCACATAATGAGTGTAGAGCACATATGCAAATGAGACGCACATAATGAGTGTAGAGCACATATGCAAATGAGACGCACATCATGAGTGTAGTGCACCTATGCAAATGAGACGCACATAATGAGTGTAGTGCACATATGCAAATGAGACGTACATAATGAGTGTAGTGCACGTATGAAAATGAGACGCACATAATGAGTGTAGTGCACATATGCAAATGAGATAATGAGTGTAGTGCACATATGCAAATGAGACGCACATAATGAGTGTAGTGCACATATGCAAATGAGACGTACATAATGAGTGTAGTGCACATATGCAAATGAGACGCACATAATGAGTGTAGTGCACATATGAAAATGAGACGCACATAATGAGTGTAGTGCACATATGCAAATGAGACGTACATAATGAGTGTAGTGCACGTATGAAAATGAGACGCACATAATGAGTGTAGTGCACATATGCAAATGAGATAATGAGTGTAGTGCACATATGCAAATGAGACGCACATAATGAGTGTAGTGCACATATGCAAATGAGACGTACATAATGAGTGTAGTGCACATATGCAAATGAGACGCACATAATGAGTGTAGTGCACGTATGAAAATGAGACGCACATAATGAGTGTAGTGCACATATGCAAATGAGATAATGAGTGTAGTGCACATATGCAAATGAGACGCACATAATGAGTGTAGTGCACATATGCAAATGAGACGTACATAATGAGTGTAGTGCACATATGCAAATGAGACGCACATAATGAGTGTAGTGCACATATGCAAATGAGACGCACATAATGAGTGTAGTGCACATATGCAAATGAGACGTACATAATGAGTGTAGTGCACATATGAAAATGAGACGCACATAATGAGTGTAGTGCACATATGCAAATGAGACGTACATAATGAGTGTAGTGCACATATGCAAATGAGACGCACATAATGAGTGTAGTGCACATATGCAAATGAGACGTACATAATGAGTGTAGTGCACATATGCAAATGAGACGTACATAATGAGTGTAGTGCACGTATGAAAATGAGACGCACATAATGAGTGTAGTGCACATATGCAAATGAGATAATGAGTGTAGTGCACATATGCAAATGAGACGCACATAATGAGTGTAGTGCACATATGCAAATGAGACGTACATAATGAGTGTAGTGCACATATGCAAATGAGACGCACATAATGAGTGTAGTGCACATATGAAAATGAGACGCACATAATGAGTGTAGTGCACATATGCAAATGAGACGTACATAATGAGTGTAGTGCACGTATGAAAATGAGACGCACATAATGAGTGTAGTGCACATATGCAAATGAGATAATGAGTGTAGTGCACATATGCAAATGAGACGCACATAATGAGTGTAGTGCACATATGCAAATGAGACGTACATAATGAGTGTAGTGCACATATGCAAATGAGACGCACATAATGAGTGTAGTGCACGTATGAAAATGAGACGCACATAATGAGTGTAGTGCACATATGCAAATGAGATAATGAGTGTAGTGCACATATGCAAATGAGACGCACATAATGAGTGTAGTGCACATATGCAAATGAGACGTACATAATGAGTGTAGTGCACATATGCAAATGAGACGCACATAATGAGTGTAGTGCACATATGCAAATGAGACGCACATAATGAGTGTAGTGCACATATGCAAATGAGACGTACATAATGAGTGTAGTGCACATATGCAAATGAGACGTACATAATGAGTGTAGTGCACATATGCAAATGAGACGCACATAATGAGTGTAGTGCACATATGCAAATGAGACGCACATAATGAGTGTAGTGCACATATGCAAATGAGACGTACATAATGAGTGTAGTGCACATATGAAAATGAGACGCACATAATGAGTGTAGTGCACATATGCAAATGAGACGTACATAATGAGTGTAGTGCACATATGCAAATGAGACGCACATAATGAGTGTAGTGCACATATGCAAATGAGACGTACATAATGAGTGTAGTGCACATATGCAAATGAGACGCACATCATGAGTGTAGAGCACATATGCAAATGAGACGTACATAATGAGTGTAGTGCACATATGCAAATGAGACGCACATCATGAGTGTAGTGCACATATGCAAATGAGACGCACATCATGAGTGTAGAGCACATATGCAAATGAGACGCACATAATGAGTGTAGTGCACATATGCAAATGAGACGTACATAATGAGTGTAGTGCACATATGCAAATGAGACGTGCATAATGAGTGTAGTGCACATATGAAAATGAGACGTACATAATGAGTGTAGTGCACATATGCAAATGAGACGCACATAATGAGTGTAGAGCACATATGCAAATGAGACGCACATAATGAGTGTAGTGCACATATGCAAATGAGACGTACATAATGAGTGTAGTGCACATATGCAAATGAGACGCGCATAATGAGTGTAGAGCACATATGCAAATGAGACGTACATAATGAGTGTAGAGCACATATGCAAATGAGACGTACATAATGAGTGTAGTGCACATATGCAAATGAGACGTACATAATGAGTGTACTGCACATATGCAAATGAGACGTACATAATGAGTGTAGTGCACATATGCAAATGAGACGTACATAATGAGTGTAGTGCACATATGCAAATGAGACGCACATAATGAGTGTAGTGCACATATGCAAATGAGACGCACATAATGAGTGTAGAGCACATATGCAAATGAGACGTACATAATGAGTGTAGTGCACATATGCAAATGAGACGTACATAATGAGTGTAGTGCACATATGCAAATGAGACGTACATAATGAGTGTAGTCCTTCCACTGCTGCCACCAGAGAGAGGACATGATGAACCAGGTGTGTTGGTGCTGCAGTCCTTGTCTCTTCTCTCTCTCCAGCCAACCCCTGATGACGTGGGTCAAAGTTCAACAGACAATACTTTCATTGGTACATTTGAGTACTAGGATGACAGGGGATGCAAAACAATAACATGCTCACTACTGCCTAGTTTCTCTTCTTATATTCTTATTTTTACTGTCATATTTATATTCTTATTGTTGCTTTTTATTTGTATTCTTATTGTAATATGTTTTTATTTTATTTCCATTTACACCCCCATTATTTACTTTTTAAATTTGATCTCAATTCTGTACACTGCTGCTGGAATTTAAATTTTCCTGATGGAACTCTCCTGAAAGAATCAATAAAAGAATCAATAAAGTACTATCTATCTATCTATCTATCTATCCATCCATCCACCTATCTATCTATCCATACATCTATCTATCTACCGTATTTTTGGGACTATAAGTCGCAGTTTTTTTCAAAGTTTGGCCGGGGGTGCGACTTATACTCAGGAGCGACTTATGTGTGAAATTATTAACACATTACCGTAAAATATCAAATAATATTATTTAGCTCATTCACGTAAGAGACTAGACGTATAAGATTTCATCGAATTTAGCGATTAGGAGCGACAGATTGTTTGGTAAAAGTATAGCATGTTCTATATGTTATACAAACCCCGTTTCCATATGAGTTGGGAAATGGTGTTAGATGTAAATATAAACAGAATACAATGATTTGCAAATCCTTTTCAAGCCATATTCAGTTGAATATGCTACAAAGACAACATATTTCATGTTCAAACTCATAAACGTTATTTTTATTTTGCAAATGATAATTAACTTAGAATTTCATGACTGCAACACATGCCAAAGTAGTTGGGAAAGGGCATGTTCACCACTGTGTTACATCACCTTTTCTTTTATCAACACTCAATAAACGTTTGGGAACTGAGGAAACTAATTGTTGAAGCTTTGAAAGTGGAATTCTTTCCCATTCTTGTTTTATGTAGAGCTTCAGTCCTTCAACAGTCCGGGGTCTCCGCTGTCCTATTTTACACTTCACACATTTTCCATGGGAGACAGGTCTGGACTGCAGGCGGGCCAGGAAAGTACCCACACTCTTTTTTTAAGAAGCCACGCTGTTGTAACACGTGCTGAATATGGCTTGATATTATCTTGCTGAAATAAGCAGGGGCGTCCATGAAAAAGGTGGCAGCATATGTTGTTCCAAAACCTGTATGTACCTTTCAGCATTAAAGGCCTACTGAAATGAGATTTTCTTATTTAAACGGGGATAGCAGCTCCATTCTGTGTCATACTTGATCATTTCGCAATATTGCCATATTTTTTCCGAAAGGATTTTAGTAGAGAACATCAATGATAAAGTTTGCAACTTTTGGTGGCTAACAGAAAAGCCCTGGCTGTACGGAAGTAGCAGACGATGACATCACAAGTGTGATGGCTCCTCACATATTCACATTGTTTTTAATGGGAGCCTCCAACAAAAACAGCTATTCGGACCGAGAAAACGACAATTTCCCCATTAATTTGAGCAAGAATGAAAGATTCGTGTTTGAGGATATTGATAGCGGTGGACTAGAAAAAAATAAAATAAAATACAGTTAAAAAAATTAAAAACGCGATTGCATTGGGACGGATTCAGATGTTTTTAGACACATTTACTAGGATAATTCTGGGAAATCCCTTATCTTTCTATTGTGTTGTTAGTGTTTTAGTGAGTTTAATAGTACCTGATAGTCGGAGGGGTGTGTCCACAGCTGGGTGTCTTGACGCCAGTGTCTCAGGGAAGTCGACGGCAGCTTTATGGGCGGCACAAGCTCCGCTGATATCCGGTAAGAGGCGACTTTTTACCACAATTTTCTCACCGAAACCTGCTGGCTGACATTCGGTTGGGATCCATGTTCGCTTGACCGCTCTGATCCATAGTAAAGTTTCACCTCCGGGAATTTTAAACAAGGAATCACCGTTTGTTTGTGTGGCTAAAGGCTAAAGCTTCCCAACTCCATCTTTCTACTTTGACTTCTCCAATATCAATTGAACAAATTGCAAAGGATTCAGCAACACAGACGTCCAAAATACTGTGTAATTATGCCGTTAAAGCAGACCACTTTTAGCTGTGTGTGTGTGCAGCGCTCATATTCATAACAGCCCGTGATGTCACGCGTACACGTCATCATTACACGACGTTTTCAAGAAGAAACTCCTGGGAAATTTAAAATTGCAATTTAGTAAACTAAAGCGGGCGTATTGTCATGTGTTGCAATGTTAATATTTCATCATTGATATATAAACTATCAGACTGCGTGGTGGCTAGTAGTGGCTTTCAGTAGGACTTTAATGGTGCCTTCACAGATGTGTAAGTTACCCATGCCTTGGCCACTAATGCACCCCCATACCATCACAGATGTGTAAGTTACCCATGCCTTGGGCACTAATACACCCCCATACCATCACACATGCTGGCTTTTACACTTTGCGTGGATAACAGTCTGGATGGTTCACTTCCCCTTCGGTCCGGATGACACAATGTCAAATATTTCCGAAAACAATTTGAAATGTGGACTCGTCAGACCACAGAACACTTTTCCACTTTGCATCAGTCCATCTTAGACGATCTCGGGCCCAGAGAAGCCGGCGGCGTTTCTGGATGTTGTTGATAAATGGTTTTGGCTTTGCATAGTAGAGCTTTAACTTGCACTTACAGATGTAGCGACCAACTGTATTTAGTGACAGTGGTTTTCTGAAGTCTTCTGAGCCCATGTGGTGATATCCTTTAGAGATTGATGTGGTTTTTTGATACAGTGCCGTCTGAGGGATGGAAGGTCACGGTCATTCAATGTTGGTTTCCGGCCATGCCGCTTACGTGGAGTGATTTCTCCAGATTCTCTGAACCTTTTGATGATATTATGGAGCGTAGATGTTGAAATCCCTCAATTTCTTGCAATGTCACTTTGAGAAAGGTTGTTCTTAAACTGTTTGACTATTTGCTCACACAGTTGTGGACAAAGGGGTGTACCTCGCCCCATCCTTTCTTGTGAAAGACTGGGAAGCTGTTTTTATAGCCAATCATGGCACCCACCTGTACCCAATTAGCCTGCACACCTGTGGGATGTTCCAAATAAGTGTTTGATGAGCATTCCTCAACTTTATCAGTATTTATTGCCACCTTTCCCAACTTCTTTGTCACATGTTGCTGGCATCAAATTCTAAAGTTAATGATTATTTGCAAAAACTAAAGTTTATGAGTTTGAAGATGAAATATGTTGTCTTTGTAGCATATTCAACTGAATATGGCTTGAAAAGGATTTGCAAATCATTGTATTCTGTTTATATTTACATCTAACACCATTTCCCAACTCCTGTGGAAACGGGGTTTGAAGTTATTTGAATGACTCTTACAATAATATGTTAGCTTAACATAGCAGTTGCTTATTTATGCCTCATATAACCTCCACTTATTCAGCCTGTTGTTCACTATCCACTATATCCATATCGCCCAGCCCTAATTATGATGTAAAGGTTATTCTGATTATGATGTAAAGATGATTCTGATGGATATACCTGATGATTAGTCCCTCCTCTTCAGGAGACGCAGGTCTGAGTCCCAACACGATGTGGCAAACCTTTAGCAAGATTAAAAAATAAAGTCGACTTATATTAATAATTCAAGAATATTTGACACTGAATTCAACTTGTCTGACAGGTGTGCATCCTCACTGTTATGCTGGAGGAGCAATTACTGTTGTCTTAACTGCGCGTGCGCTAACATCATTATGCAGCAATGATGATATCATTATGCAGGAATGATGACATCAATATGCAGCAATGATGATATCATTATGCAGGAATGATGATATCATTATGCAGCAATGATGATATCATTATGCAGGAATGATGACATCAATATGCAGCAATGATGATATCATTATGCAGGAATAATGAAATCAATATGCATCAATGATGCAATCAATATTTATCAATGATTAACTCAAGATGCATCAATGATGAAATCAATATGCAGGAATGATGTAATCAATATTTATCAATGATTAACTCAAGATGCATCAATGATGATATCATTATGCAGCAATGATGATATCATTATGCAGGAATGATGATATCATTATGCAGCAATGATGATATCATTATGCAGGAATGATGACATCAATATGCAGCAATGATGATATCATTATGCAGGAATAATGAAATCAATATGCGTCAATGATTAAATCATTATGCAGGGATGATGAAATCAATATGCATCAATGATGTAATCAATATTTATCAATGATTAACTCAAGATGCATCAATGATGAAATCAATATGCAGGAATGATGTAATCAATATTTATCAATGATTAACTCAAGATGCATCAATGATGAAATCAATATGCAGGAATGATCAAATCAATATTTATCAATGATTAAATTAATATGCATCAATGATGAAATCAATATGCAGGAATGATCAAATCAATATTTATCAATAATAAAATTAATATGCAACAATGATGAAATCAACATTTATCAATGATGAAATCAATATGCAGGAATGATGTAATCAATATTTATCAATGATTAACTCAAGATGCATCAATGATGAAATCAATATGCAGGAATGATGTAATCAATATTTATCAATGATTAACTCAAGATGCATCAATGATGAAATCAATAAGCAGGAATGATCAAATCAATATTTATCAATGATTAAATTAATATGCAACAATGATGAAATCAACATTTATCAACGATGAAATCAATATTTCTCAATAATAAAATCAATATGCAGGAATGTGCTGACCTGGAAGAGAAGATTTAAGAACTCAGAAGCCAGAAGATTGTTCACACTCCAGATTTGATATTCTTCTAAGGTCAGGCAGCCCAGCTGGGAGAGTAGGAAGGAAATATGAATCTATACATCAATGTATTTATATATGAAGATATTCCTATATTTATGCATGAATATACTTATACACAAATATTTCATATATGTATACATAAATATATGCAAAGAATTATGCATGAATTTTTTTTTATATATTATACATGAATATATTCATATGTTTATACATGAATATATTTATACATGAATATATTCCTATATTTATGCATGAATATACTTATACACAAATATTTCATATATGTATACATAAATATATGCAAAGAATTATGCAGGAATATATTCATACATGAATATATTCATATGTTTATACATGAATATATTCCTATATTTATGCATGAATATACTTATACACAAATATTTCATATATTTATACATAAATATATGCAAAGAATTATGCAGGAATATATTCATACATGAATATATTCATATGTTTATACATGAATATGTTTATACATGAATATATTTCTCCATGCATATTACAATATTACACACAGATCTTACTTTGTTTGTGTCGTGCACGTTGAAGATGTTGTTCACAATATCTGATGCACAACTGTGGAGCTCCTGCAACAATACAATAAACCATAACTTCTTCTAATAATCATAACTTCTTCTAATCATACATTATTCTAATAACCAAAAATTCTTCTAATATTCATAACGTCTAATAATAATCCTAACTTATTCTAGTAATCCTAACTTTGAATAATGATAAGTTCTACTAATAATCACAACTTCATAGAGTAACTGAGTGCTGGTGTAACTAAAGTAAAGAGTGACTGCCAACGTGCACATAACAACAATGTTGTTGTTGTTGTTGTTTACATTCATAAAGAGTGACTGCCAACGTGCACATAACAACAATGTTGTTGTTGTTGTTGTTTACATTCATAAAGAGTGACTGCCAACGTGCACATAACAACAATGTTGTTGTTGTTGTTGTTTACATTCATAAAGAGTGACTGCCAACGTGCACATAACAACAATGTTGTTGTTGTTGTTGTTTACATTCATAAAGAGTGACTGCCAACGTGCACATAACAACAATGTTGTTGTTGTTGTTGTTGTTTACATTCATAAAGAGTGACTGCCAACGTGCACATAACAACAATGTTGTTGTTGTTGTTTACATTCATAAAGAGTGACTGCCAACGTGCACATAACAACAATGTTGTTGTTGTTGTTGTTTACATTCATAAAGAGTGACTGCCAACGTGCACATAACAACAATGTTGTTGTTGTTGTTGTTGTTTACATTCATAAAGAGTGACTGCCAACGTGCACATAACAACAATGTTGTTGTTGTTGTTGTTGTTTACATTCATAAAGAGTGACTGCCAACGTGCACATAACAACAATGTTGTTGTTGTTGTTGTTGTTTACATTCATAAAGAGTGACTGCCAACGTGCACATAACAACAATGTTGTTGTTGTTGTTTACATTCATAAAGAGTGACTGCCAACGTGCACATAACAACAATGTTGTTGTTGTTGTTGTTGTTTACATTCATAAAGAGTGACTGCCAACGTGCACATAACAACAATGTTGTTGTTGTTGTTGTTTACATTCATAAAGAGTGACTGCCAACGTGCACATAACAACAATGTTGTTGTTGTTGTTGTTTACATTCATAAAGAGTGACTGCCAACGTGCACATAACAACAATGTTGTTGTTGTTGTTTACATTCATAAAGAGTGACTGCCAACGTGCACATAACAACAATGTAGTTGTTGTTGTTGTTGTTTACATTCATAAAGAGTGACTGCCAACGTGCACATAACAACAATGTTGTTGTTGTTGTTGTTTACATTCATAAAGAGTGACTGCCAACGTGCACATAACAACAATGTTGTTGTTGTTGTTGTTTACATTCATAAAGAGTGACTGCCAACGTGCACATAACAACAATGTTGTTGTTGTTGTTTACATTCATAAAGAGTGACTGCCAACGTGCACATAACAACAATGTTGTTGTTGTTGTTTACATTCATAAAGAGTGACTGCCAACGTGCACATAACAACAATGTTGTTGTTGTTTACATTCATAAAGAGTGACTGCCAACGTGCACATAACAACAATGTTGTTGTTGTTGTTGTTGTTTACATTCATAAAGAGTGACTGCCAACAAGCACATAACAACAATGTTGTTGTTGTTGTTGTTTACATTCATAAAGAGTGACTGCCAACAAGCACATAACAACAATGTTGTTGTTGTTGTTGTTTACATTCATAAAGAGGGACTGCCAACGTGCACATAACAACAATGTTGTTGTTGTTGTTGTTTACATTCATAAAGAGGGACTGCCAACGTGCACATAACAACAATGTTGTTGTTGTTGTTGTTTACATTCATAAAGAGTGACTGCCAACGTGCACATAACAACAATGTTGTTGTTGTTGTTTACATTCATAAAGAGTGACTGCCAACGTGCACATAACAACAATGTTGTTGTTGTTGTTGTTTACATTCATAAAGAGTGACTGCCAACAAGCACATAACAACAATGTTGTTGTTGTTGTTGTTTACATTCATAAAGAGTGACTGCCAACGTGCACATAACAACAATGTTGTTGTTGTTGTTGTTTACATTCATAAAGAGTGACTGCCAACAAGCACATAACAACAATGTTGTTGTTGTTGTTGTTTACATTCATAAAGAGTGACTGCCAACGTGCACATAACAACAATGTTGTTGTTGTTTTTGTTGTTTACATTCATAAAGAGGGAGGACCCCTTTAAGTGACGTCAGGTAATTTACCCAAAGGTGGGGGTTTGTTGTGAGCGCCATTTTGAGTGGCCTGATGGATGGAAGGAGTCTTTCTTCTTCTTCTCTTGTCTTGCACAACACTAGTCACATTTACTACTAGTCATCTATGATGTCTTCTACCTGCATCTAGTCCTGGATCACTTCCAACTGCATCTAGTCCTGGATCACTTCCCAAAGTCTTTCATCCTCATCTTCCCTCCCATGCAGGATTCTCACAAGAATCATGGTTGATACTCCAAAGAGTGTCGTCTTACAGGGAGCGTGTCGGTGCGATTGTCCTTCCACACCTCCAGCAGGGCCGCCACCATCTGATGGACTTCTTCTCGGGACAGGACTCCATCCTGGTCCACATCAAAGACTTTGAAGCAGACTGAGAACAAGACAAACAGTATTTGGGACTTTAGCACACAGGACTAGAACATGGGCCCCAGGGGCCACATCATTTCAAAATATGTGTCAATAAAGTACATGGTTTCTTACTAGGGTCTGATCTACTCAAGGTTTGTGTGTACTAAAACACTGATCTACTAAACTTGTGAGCAGAGGATTGTGTCTGTTTAGTGATCAGAATAAGGCGTCTCTCTCTTTAAGAATATGCCAAATATATGCTGGTCATCAAAACACCCACAATGTGGGAGGAGCTAATGCAAATATCATTATTTAGTACACGCAGTGTGATTTATCTACACTCATCAGCACTATTTAGTGCTTTATTTAGTACACGCAGTGTGATTTATCTACACTCATCAGCACTATTTAGTGCTTCATTTAGTACACGCAGTGTGATTTCCACTTACACTTCTGGCGCTCAGCAACAGGACCCCTGCAGCAGGCTGACAGGCCACAGGAGATCTCCTTGAAGTCGATGTGGTTGTCTCGGTTCTCATCGAAGGCGTGGAACAAACCTGAAAGAGATGATCACATGACAACTGCACTGTGGAGTGTAGATCATGTGACCACTGCACTGTGGAGTGTAGATCACGTGACCACTGCACTGTGGAGTGTAGATCATGTGACCACTGCACTGTGGAGTGTAGATCATGTGACCACTGCACCGTGGAGTGTAGATCACGTGACCACTGCACTGTGAAGTGTAGATCACGTGACCACTGCACTGTGGAGTGTAGATCACGTGACCACTGCACTGTGGAGTGTAGATCACGTGACCACTGCACTGTGGAGTGTAGATCATGTGACCACTGCACTGTGGAGTGTAGATCACGTGACCACTGCACTGTGGAGTGTAGATCATGTGACCACTGCACTGTGGAGTGTAGATCACGTGACCACTGCACTGTGGAGTGTAGATCATGTGACCACTGCACTGTGGAGTGTAGATCACGTGACCACTGCACTGTGGAGTGTAGATCACGTGGCCACTGCACCGTGGAGTGTAGATCACGTGACCACTGCACTGTGGAGTGTAGATCACGTGACCACTGCACTGTGGAGTGTAGATCACGTGACCACTGCACTGTGGAGTGTAGATCACGTGACCACTGCACTGTGGAGTGTAGATCATGTGACCACTGCACTGTGGAGTGTAGATCACGTGACCACTGCACTGTGGAGTGTAGATCATGTGACCACTGCACTGTGGAGTGTAGATCACGTGACCACTGCACTGTGGAGTGTAGATCATGTGACCACTGCACTGTGGAGTGTAGATCATGTGACCACTGCACTGTGGAGTGTAGATCACGTGACCACTGCACTGTGGAGTGTAGATCATGTGACCACTGCACTGTGGAGTGTAGATCACGTGACCACTGCACTGTGGAGTGTAGATCACGTGGCCACTGCACCGTGGAGTGTAGATCACGTGACCACTGCACTGTGGAGTGTAGATCACGTGACCACTGCACCGTGGAGTGTAGATCACGTGGCCACTGCACTGTGGAGTGTAGATCACGTGACCACTGCACTGTGGAGTGTAGATCACGTGACCACTGCACTGTGGAGTGTAGATCACGTGACCACTGCACTGTGGAGTGTAGATCACGTGACCACTGCACTGTGGAGTGTAGATCACGTGGCCACTGCACTGTGGAGTGTAGATCACGTGACCACTGCACTGTGGAGTGTAGATCATGTGACCACTGCACTGTGGAGTGTAGATCACGTGACCACTGCACTGTGGAGTGTAGATCACGTGACCACTGCACTGTGGAGTGTAGATCACGTGGCCACTGCACTGTGGAGTGTAGATCACGTGACCACTGCACTGTGGAGTGTAGATCATGTGACCACTGCACTGTGGAGTGTAGATCACGTGACCACTGCACTGTGGAGTGTAGATCACGTGACCACTGCACTGTGGAGTGTAGATCACGTGACCACTGCACCGTGGAGTGTAGATCACGTGACCACTGCACTGTGGAGTGTAGATCACGTGACCACTGCACTGTGGAGTGTAGATCATGTGACCACTGCACTGTGGAGTGTAGATCACGTGACCACTGCACTGTGGAGTGTAGATCATGTGACCACTGCACTGTGGAGTGTAGATCACGTGACCACTGCACTGTGGAGTGTAGATCATGTGATCACTGCACTGTGGAGTGTAGATCACGTGGCCACTGCACCGTGGAGTGTAGATCACGTGACCACTGCACTGTGGAGTGTAGATCACGTGACCACTGCACTGTGGAGTGTAGATCACGTGACCACTGCACTGTGGAGTGTAGATCATGTGACCACTGCACTGTGGAGTGTAGATCATGTGATCACTGCACTGTGGAGTGTAGATCACGTGACCACTGCACTGTGGAGTGTAGATCACGTGACCACTGCACTGTGGAGTGTAGATCACGTGACCACTGCACTGTGGAGTGTAGATCACGTGACCACTGCACTGTGGAGTGTAGATCACGTGACCACTGCACTGTGGAGTGTAGATCACGTGACCACTGCACTGTGGAGTGTAGATCATGTGACCACTGCACTGTGGAGTGTAGATCATGTGACCACTGCACTGTGGAGTGTAGATCACGTGACCACTGGGGTGGACACTCACCTTCACATATGGAGGTGTGCAGAGGAGGAGACACCAGAGGGATGAAGGTCTCCACGTCGAAGCGTCCTGTTCTCGATTGAGCTTTCAGCAGCCAGTATCGTTTCTCCAAGTCGATGATATCACTTTCCTCCACTAAGAAGAAACAATCAGTATCGGTGCAAGTCTCCCATAGTGACAGTAGTAACATCTTAATTGGCACACAAGTATGAAGTCAAGGAATGGTAGAGTCAATATAATCAGTCAAGGTGCAACATGTACACACCTGAAGGTGCAACTCTCCACAATGACAACACAAACAGCATCATCCACAACACACACCCACTCACTCAACTCATTCTGGTGACACCTCACTCTGCTCTACCAGGTGTCTGCTTTACAAGAGGGCCACCAGGTGTCTGTTCTACCAGGTGTCCGCTCTACCAGGTGTCTGCTCTACCAGGTGTCTGCTTTACAAGAGGGCCACCAGGTGTCTGTTCTACCAGGTGTCCGCTCTACCAGGTGTCTGCTCTACCAGGTGTCTGCTTTACAAGAGGGCCACCAGGTGTCTGTTCTACCAGGTGTCCGCTCTACCAGGTGTCTGCTCTACCAGGTGTCTGCTTTACAAGAGGGCCAACAGGTGTTTGTTCTACCAGGTGTCCGCTCTACCAGGTGTCTGCTCTACCAGGTGTCTGCTTTACAAGAGGGCCACCAGGTGTTTGTTCTACCAGGTGTCCGCTATACCAGGTGTCTGCTCTACAAGGGGGCCACCAGGCGTCTGCTCTACCAGGTGTCTACCAGGTGTCTGCTCTACCAGGTGTCTACCAGGCGTCTGCTCTAACAGGTTTCTACCAGGTGTCTGCTCAACCAGGTGTCTACCAGGTGTCTGCTCTACCAGGTGTCTACCAGGTGTCTGCTCTACAAGGGGGCCACCAGGCGTCTGCCCTACCAGGTTTCTACCAGGTGTCTGCTCTACCAGGTGTCTGCTCAACCAGGTGTCTACCAGGCATCTGCTCTACAAGGGGGCCACCAGGCGTCTGCCCTACCAGATGTTTGCTCTACCAGGTGTCTGCTCTACCAGGTGTCTGCTCTACCAGGTGTCTACCAGGCGTCTGCTCTACAAGGGGGCCACCAGGCGTCTGCCCTACCAGGTGTCTACCAGGTGTTTGCTCCACTCAGATGATAGAGGTATCAGCAAGGAAACACACACTTCACTGACCAGCTGTGAGTCAATCTCAAAGAGGAACTCTCTCACACACACACACACACACACACACACACACACACACACACACACACACACACACACACACACACACACACACACACACACACACACACACACACACACACACACACACACACACACACACACACACACACAGAAGGGCTGACGTCCAAATGTGAGTTTGTCTCCCATTACCCCCAGAGGACACAAGTGGAATTACAGACAGCATGTCCCAACAGTGGAAGACCATCATCAGTAATCATGAAGACCATCATCAGTAATCATGAAGACCATCATCAGTAATCATGAAGACCATCATCAGTAATCATGAAGACCATCATCAGTAATCATGAAGACCATCATCAGTAATCATGAAGACCATCATCAGTAATCATGAAGACCATCATCAGTAATCATGAAGACCATCATCAGTAATCATGAAGACCATCATCAGTAATCATGAAGACCATCATCAGTAATCATGAAG
>NC_084623.1:60560274-60627774 GCF_033978795.1 Nerophis ophidion | reverse complement strand
GAAAGACAAAAAAGTCCCAAATCACAAGAAAGTGTTAGATCTTCTCATGTGACCATCTTCCATACTTCTTGTACAAGAAACAGCTTGGAGTTCTGTGCCCACTAATGTCCTGAAACTCTTATTTTGGAGCAGCTCTTTTATTATGAAGACAGGAACTGTGCGCTCAGTCTTTAGACTTCTGACAACAGACCCCGGAGATGGCCAGAAAGACACAAAAACACACTTTGTTTAACCTTCAGGGAGTATTCTGATGAATTGTTGTTGTGAAGGGGAAGATATAAACATCCCCGTGAGAGCAGACATTGTACAGTAAGTGATTGTTTTACCATGTTCGTGTTTAGCACTTAACAACACTGCTGCATGATGCTTAGTGTTTGACTAAAGTTGCATCTGTTTTGCTTCTAAAACATGTAGGTCATCCTCCTTATGTTCAGTCTCAAAAATAGAAATTTCTGGATCATCATTTGTCCCAAAGTAGTTTTTGTTGTCTCTCATCAAGTCTGACATGATTAATAGTCTTGTTGTTGCAGGGGAAGGGAAAGTGAACGTTGTGATGTGAAATTAATCCTTAAAATGATCAAAATAAGTAACTATTACATGTTATTATGAATGTTACTAGATACTACAAATATACTTACAGTGTGTACATAATATATGTAAATATTACATGTTCTGAATGTTACTACATTACATATATACTTACAGTGTGAATATAAAACATGTAAATATTACATGTTATGAATGTTACTAGATACTACATATGTACATACAGTGTATATATAAAATATGTAAATATTACATGTTATGAATATTACTACAGTACATATATACTTACAGTGTGTATGTAAAATATGTATATATTACATAAAATATTACATTATAATACAGACAAGGAGCTATAAGGTATAAAGAGGTGTACTTACAGTACATGTATGGATAAGGATTACCTTATCCATACATGTACTGTAAGTACACCTCTTCCACATATTAATGTGGAAGAACTACAGTATAATAGTACTAGAGTATGAGAGTACTTATTGTGTGTGACACCAGCCAGGGTCTGGTAGAAGGTGGGTGTGTCACTGTCACCATGAATGTATAAGGTAGTATGTGTAAGTACTACAGTAAATGTATGTATAAGGTAGTATGTGTAAGTACTACAGTAAATGTATGTATAAGGTAGTATGTGTAAGTACTACAGTACATGTATGTATAAGGTAGTATGTGTAAGTACTACAGTACATGTATGTATAAGGTAGTATGTGTAAGTACTACAGTACATGTATGTATAAGGTAGTATGTGTAAGTACTACAGTAAATGTATGTATAAGGTAGTATGTGTAAGTAGTGGAGTACATGTATGTATGGGGTAGTATGTGTAAGTAGTGGAGTATGAGAGTACTCACAGTGTGTGACACCAGCCAGAGTCTGGTAGAAGGTGGGCGTGTCACTGTCATCAGTCAGAGTGACACAAACTCCTGCAGACAGCAGCCATCTTGACAAGGTGAAGGCTTCTTTGTGGTGTAGCAGCCAGTCTCTGAAGTGCTCATAGTTCACCTTGTCTCCCTGGCAACACACGTTGAGGTGACTTAGTTCACCTCGTCTCCCTGACGACACACGTTGAGGTGACTTAGTTCACCTCGTCTCCCTGGCAACACACGTTGAGGTGACTTAGTTCACCTCGTCTCCCTGACGACACACGTTGAGGTGACTTAGTTGACCTCGTCTCCCTGACGACACACGTTGAGGTGACTTAGTTCACCTCGTCTCCCTGACGACACACGTTGAGGTGACTTAGTTGACCTCGTCTCCCTGGCAACACACGTTGAGGTGACTTAGTTGACCTCGTCTCCCTGACGACACACGTTGAGGTGACTTAGTTCACCTCGTCTCCCTGACGACACACGTTGAGGTGACTTAGTTCACCTCGTCTCCCTGACGACACACGTTGAGGTGACTTAGTTCACCTCGTCTCCCTGACGACACACGTTGAGGTGACTTAGTTCACCTCGTCTCCCTGACGACACACGTTGAGGTGACTTAGTTCACCTCGTCTCCCTGACGACACACATTGAGGTGACTTAGTTCACCTCGTCTCCCTGACGACACACGTTGAGGTGACTTAGTTCACCTCGTCTCCCTGACGACACACGTTGAGGTGACTTAGTTCACCTCGTCTCCCTGACGACACACATTGAGGTGACTTAGTTCACCTCGTCTCCCTGACGACACACGTTGAGGTGACTTAGTTGACCTCGTCTCCCTGGCAACACACGTTGAGGTGACTTAGTTCACCTCGTCTCCCTGACGACACACGTTGAGGTGACTTAGTTCACCTCGTCTCCCTGACGACACACGTTGAGGTGACTTAGTTCACCTCGTCTCCCTGACGACACACGTTGAGGGGACTTAGTTCACCTCGTCTCCCTGGCAACACACGTTGAGGTGACTTAGTTCACCTCGTCTCCCTGACGACACACGTTGAGGTGACTTAGTTCACCTCGTCTCCCTGGCAACACACGTTGAGGTGACTTAGTTCACCTCGTCTCCCTGACGACACACGTTGAGGTGACTTAGTTGACCTCGTCTCCCTGACGACACACGTTGAGGTGACTTAGTTGACCTCGTCTCCCTGACGACACACGTTGAGGTGACTTAGTTGACCTCGTCTCCCTGGCAACACACGTTGAGGTGACTTAGTTCACCTCGTCTCCCTGACGACACACGTTGAGGTGACTTAGTTCACCTCGTCTCCCTGACGACACACGTTGAGGTGACTTAGTTGACCTCGTCTCCCTGACGACACACGTTGAGGTGACTTAGTTGACCTCGTCTCCCTGACGACACACGTTGAGGTGACTTAGTTCACCTCGTCTCCCTGACGACACACGTTGAGGTGACTTAGTTGACCTCGTCTCCCTGACGACACACGTTGAGGTGACTTAGTTGACCTCGTCTCCCTGACGACACACGTTGAGGTGACTTAGTTCACCTCGTCTCCCTGACGACACACGTTGAGGTGACTTAGTTGACCTCGTCTCCCTGACGACACACGTTGAGGTGACTTAGTTGACCTCGTCTCCCTGACGACACACGTTGAGGTGACTTAGTTCACCTCGTCTCCCTGACGACACACGTTGAGGTGACTTAGTTGACCTTGTCTCCCTGACGACACACGTTGAGGTGACTTAGTTCACCTCGTCTCCCTGACGACACACGTTGAGGTGACTTAGTTCACCTCGTCTCCCTGACGACACACGTTGAGGTGACTCCTCAGGTATGGAGGAGTGTTTCTCAGGTATGAAAACACACACTTTCCACTTTCTTTTCAACACTTTCTTTCTTGTGTAGACACAACAATGTAAGAAGACGTCAAGTATGTGTTGATGAAACCACACACATGTTGTGGCTCACACCTACTTCCTGTTCCTGTTAACAGCGCAGACGCAGAGCCTTCTGGGTAATGTAGTATATAGCAAGTGTGTACATGAATATTTATATTCATGTACACACCCAGGGTCAAACATTGAAGTTGCAATGCTGACTAAGCAAAGAGGCAGCATTTACATGTTAGAGATGTTGAAGTGTGATGATAATCTCTCCTGTAGCAACAGAAGTGTGCGCTATAGATCCTTCAACATTAAACAAATGTTGTCAACATGCGGGGGTCAATGTGTTGTAATAATAATAATAATTGTTTGAAAGACGCACAAGGTCTGCAAGTTGTGGACCACAAGAAGGAAGTCATTGCTGCTGTTTCCTTCTCTACATATAAGCAGTATTTGTCATGAAGGAAAAGCAACAAGCATTTGTTAATGTCTACTTTTACTGCCATCTGGTGTCCAATTTCATAAAAGAAGTAAAACACCAACACAGTATTTGCTTGACAGTGAAGACAAAGTTGTGACATGTGCTCACCTCACTAAAGCACTTCCTCAGCGAGGGTGGAACTTCTCCGTCCAGGACCTGCAGAACCGCCTCCATGTCCTCCCTGGCAGCAGATCCTCCTGGATCACTGCTGAACAGACTGAAGAGATCTGAAAACATGGAGGGACCTACTTGAAATACTCCAATGGCAGCCAAACAGATCACTCTGTAGATCACAGCTACATCGAAAAACACTGTTCTGTAGACCACATCCAGATCTAACAAGATCCTTCTGTAGATCACATCCAGATCTAACAAGACCGTTGTATGGATCACATCCAGATCTAACAAGATCCTTCTGTAGACCACATCCAGATCTAACAAGATCCTTCTGTAGACCACATCCAGATCTAACAAGATCCTTCTGTAGATCACATCCAGATCTAACAAGATCATTGTGTGGATCACATCCAGATCTAACAAGATCCTTCTGTAGATCACATCCAGGTCTAACAAGATCGTTGTCCATATCAAACAAGATTATTGTGTAGATCACATCTAGATCAAACAGGATCATTGTGTAGATCACATCTAGATCACACAAGATCATTGTGTAGATCACATCTAGATCAAACAGGATCATTGTGTAGATCACATCTAGATCAAACAGGATCATTGTGTAGATCACATCTAGATCAAACACAATCATTGTGTAGATCACATCTAGATCAAAAAAGATCATTGTGTAGATCACATCTAGATCAAACAGGATCATTGTGTAGATCACATCTAGATCAAACAAGATCATTGTGTAGATCACATCTAGATCAAACAGGATCATTGTGTAGATCACATCTAGATCAAACAGGATCATTGTGTAGATCACATCTAGATCACACAAGATCATTGTGTATATCACATCTAGATCAAACAGGATCATTGTGTAGATCACATCTAGATCAAACAAGATCATTGTGTAGATCACATCTAGATCAAACAAGATCATTGTGTAGATCACATCTAGATCAAACAGGATCATTGTGTAGATCACATCTAGATCACACAAGATCATTGTGTAGATCACATCTAGATCAAACAGGATCATTGTGTAGATCACATCTAGATCAAACAAGATCATTGTGTAGATCACATCAAGATCAAACAAGATCATTGTGTAGATCACATCTAGATCAAACAAGATCATTGTGTAGATCACATCTAGATCAAACAAGATCATTGTGTAGATCACATCTAGATCATGTCCCATACTGGTCCTGAAAACAGCTCACACACCTGATAATACTGATAAATGAGTGTTAGCAGTGTGACACTACCTGCTTTTAGGAGTACTAGTGTTGTAAAAGTACATGTATTTATAAAACATGTGTAAGCACTAGTGTTGTAAAAGTACATGTATTTATAAGTACCCGGTCTTGATGAATCACCCTGCGTGTGCTCAATAATGAGATAAATATTATATCTGGTGGGCGTTGTGATGATCAGCATATATTCTGCTCACTAAAGAGACACAATCCTCTGCTCACAAGTTTAGTAGGTCCAATTTGTGTGCTATCAAGTGTTTTAGTACTTTGTGGACAGAAGGACTTCCACTTTGCCTCCTCTGCTCACAAGTTTAGTAACTATCAAGTGTTTTAGTACTTTGTGGACAGAAGGACTTCCACTTTGCCTCCTCTGCTCACAAGTTTAGTAACTATCAAGTGTTTTAGTAGTTTGTGGACAGAAGGACTTACACTTTGCCTCCTCTGCTCACAAGTTTAGTAACTATCAAGTGTTTCAGTAGTTTGTGGACAGAAGGACTTACACTTTGCTTTCTCTGCTCACAAGTTTAGTAACTATCAAGTGTTTCAGTAGTTTGTGGACAGAAGGACTTACACTTTGCTTTCTCTGCTCACAAGTTTAGTAACTATCAAGTGTTTTAGTAGTTTGTGGACAGAAGGACTTACACTTTGCTTTCTCTGCTCACAAGTTTAGTAACTATCAAGTGTTTTAGTAGTTTGTGGACAGAAGGACTTACACTTTGCCTCCTCTGCTCACAAGTTTAGTAACTATCAAGTGTTTTAGTAGTTTGTGGACAGAAGGACTTACACTTTGCCTCCTCTGCTCACAAGTTTAGTAACTATCAAGTGTTTTAGTAGTTTGTGGACAGAAGGACTTACACTTTGCCTCCTCTGCTCACAAGTTTAGTAACTATCAAGTGTTTTAGTAGTTTGTGGACAGAAGGACTTACACTTTGCCTCCTCTGCTCACAAGTTTAGTAACTATCAAGTGTTTTAGTAGTTTGTGGACAGAAGGACTTACACTTTGCCTCCTCTGCTCACAAGTTTAGTAACTATCAAGTGTTTTAGTAGTTTGTGGACAGAAGGACTTACACTTTGCCTCCTCTGCTCACAAGTTTAGTAACTATCAAGTGTTTCAGTAGTTTGTGGACAGAAGGACTTACACTTTGCTTTCTCTGCTCACAAGTTTAGTAACTATCAAGTGTTTCAGTAGTTTGTGGACAGAAGGACTTCCACTTTGCCTCCTCTGCTCACAAGTTTAGTAACTATCAAGTGTTTCAGTAGTTTGTGGACAGAAGGACTTACACTTTGCTTTCTCTGCTCACAAGTTTAGTAACTATCAAGTGTTTTAGTAGTTTGTGGACAGAAGGACTTACACTTTGCTTTCTCTTCATCTCGTCCTCGTGTGAGCAGCACCAGACCGACCACAAGGTTGTTGAAGTGAAGTCCTTTAGTCGTACCTCCGAATGATGAGTAGATCACCTGATCACACAAAATACTTCTTGGATATAATAGTACATGTAAAGTACTAACTTAGATGTATTTACTTGTACTTAGCTTTAGTACATGTAAAGTACTAACTTAGATGTATTTACTGTTACTGAGCATTAGTACATGTAAAGTACAAACTTAGATATATTTACTGTTACTGAGCATTAGTACATGTAAAGTACTAACTTACATATATTTACTTGTACTTAGCTTTAGTACATGGAAAGTACTAACTTACATATATTTACTTGTACTTAGCTTTAGTACATGTCAAGTACTAACTTAGATATATTTACTGTTACTGAGCAATAGTACATGTAAAGTACTAACTTACATATATTTACTTGTACTGAGCATTAGTACATGTAAAGTACTAACTTAGATATATTTACTGTTACTGAGCAATAGTACATGTAAAGTACTAACTTACATATATTTACTTGTACTGAGCATTAGTAGATGTAAAGTACTAACTTAGATGTATTTACTGTTACTGAGCATTACTACATGTAAAGTACTAACTTAGATATATTTACTTGTACTTAGCTTTAGTACATGTAAAGTACTAACTTAGATGTATTTACTGTTACTGAGCATTAGTACATGTAAAGTACTAAGTATATACAATGAAGAAGTTTTTTGGAAGATCCTTTGAATACTAATTGCTGTGTGTAGTATTGGAGATTGGAAAGTAGTGTAGTGCAAGTAGTAGTACTTCTGCAACTTTGAGTGGTACTCCATCTCCCAGTACTTCCTTGTAGAAGCACTGCTGAGTCATGAAGAAGGACACGCCGCTGGTTCTCTTGAAGGCATCTCTCAGTCTCTTCACCTCCACATCTGTCACTGCAACAACACACACTTATTGTGTTCACTTCTTTACATCTTTCAGTCTCTTCACCTCCACATCTGTCACTGCAACAACACACACTTATTGTGTTCACTTCTTTACATCTTTCAGTCTCTTCACCTCCACATCTGTCACTGCAACAACACACACTTATTGTGTTCACTTCTTTCAGTCTGTTCACCTCCACATCTGTCACTGCAACACAGCAGCAACACACACTTCTTTACACCACACCACAAGTCTGACTACACACACTTTAAAGTCCTACTGAAAGCCACTACTAGCCACCACACAGTCTGATAGTTTATATATCAATGATGAAATATTAACATTGCAACACATGCCAATACGACTTTCAGGCACCATATAATCTCATTAAAACACAAGTAACACAATAAGCAGATATGGGATTTTTCAGTATTATCCTAGTAAATGTGTCTAATAACATCTGAACAGCTCCCACTGCCCTCGCCTTTTTTTTTTTTCTAGTCCTTCACTCTCACTTTCCTCATCCACAAATCTTTCATCCTCGCTCAAATTAATGGGGAAATTGTCGCTTTCTCGATCCGAATCGCTCTCGCTGCTGGTGGTCATGATTGTAAACAATGTTCAGATGTGAGGAGCTCCACAACCCGTGATGTCACGCACACATCGTCTGCTACTTCCGGTACAGGCAAGGTTTTTTATTAGCGAACAAAAGTTGCAAACTTTATCGTGGATGTTCTCTACTAAATCCTTTCAGCAAAAATATGGCAAATAATCAAGTATGACACATAGAATGGACCTGCTGTCCCTCATTTCAGTAGGCCTTTCAACTATAATACCACAAACATCTACATGATGATGCAATGTCACTATAATAATTCATAGATGTAATGTAAGTATAATAATGTAACTATAATCATTCATAGATGTAATGTAAGTATAATAATGTAACTATAATCATTCATAGATGTAATGTAAGTATAATAATGTAAGTATAATAATTCATAGATGTAATGTAAGTATAATAATGTAACTATAATAATTCATAGATGTAATGTAAGTATAATAATGTAACTATAATCATTCATAGATGTAATGTAAGTATAATAATGTAACTATAATCATTCATAGATGTAATGTAAGTATAATAATGTAAGTATAATAATTCATAGATGTAATGTAAGTATAATAATGTAACTATAATAATTCATAGATGTAATGTAAGTATAATAATGTAACTATAATAATTCATAGATGTAATCAATTTTCCCTCCAATTTGTCATATGTGTGAGCAAAGGCCAAAAGTCCTTGAGCATTCAGTGGCGCACATGTGAGTGACAGCAGACGTGCACACTGTTATGCGTTTATCTTTGTATTCGATTTTGTGCGCGGCCTAGATTTGTTGTGCGCAGAGGACACCTGAGCAGTGTGCAGTTGCACAGGCGCGTACCTCAGGGGGAATGTTGGATGTAATGGAAGTAATATAATGTAAGTATAATAATTCATAGATGTAATGTAATGGAAGTAATATAATGTAAGTATAATAATTCATAGATGTAATGTAATGGAAGTAATATAATGTAAGTATAATAATTCATAGATGTAAGTATAATAATGTAACTATAATTCATAGATGTAATGTAAGTATAATAATGTAACTATAATAATTCATAGATGTAAGTATAATAATGTAACTATAATAATTCATAGATGTAAGTATAATAATGTAACTATAATAATTCATAGATGTAAGTATAATAATGTAACTATAATAATTCATAGATGTAATGTAAGTATAATAATGTCACTATAATCATTCATAGATGTAATGTAAGTATAATAATGTAACTATAATAATTCATAGATGTAATGTAAGTATAATAATGTAACTATAATAATTCATAGATGTAATGTAAGTATAATAATGTAACTATAATAATTCATAGATGTAAGTATAATAATGTAACTATAATAATTCATAGATGTAAGTATAATAATGTAACTATAATAATTCATAGATGTAATGTAAGTATAATAATGTAAGTATAATAATTCATAGATGTAATGTAAGTATAATAATGTAA
This sequence comes from Nerophis ophidion, assembly GCF_033978795.1. NCBI lineage: Eukaryota > Metazoa > Chordata > Actinopteri > Syngnathiformes > Syngnathidae > Nerophis > Nerophis ophidion. The sequence continues at coordinate 60,618,201 of NC_084623.1, read as the reverse complement.
CTATAAAAATTCATAGATGTAATGTTAAGTTAAGTTAAAGTAGCAATGATTGTCACACACACACTAGGTGTGGTGAAATGTGTCCTCTGCATTTGACCCATCCCTTTGATCACCTCCTGGAAGGTGAGGGGAGCAGTGAGCAGCAGCGGTGCTGCGCCCAGGAATAATTTTTGGTGATTTAACCCCCAATTCCAAGCCTTGATGCTGAGTGCCAAGCAGGGAGGTAATGACTCCCATTTTTATAGTCTTTGGTATGACTCGGCCGGGATTTGAACTCACAACCTACCCATCTCAGGGCGGACACTCTAACCACTAGGCCACTGAGTACAGTTGTGATCAAAATTATTCAACCCCCACACAATTTTGGTGTTTTAGCAAGTTGGACATTTATTCCGTATTTTTTTTATAGTCATATCAAATAAAGATGCATTAAATAGACAAATGCAACTTCAATTACAACATTATATTTTGTAACGTACCAAACGGTGTCATTTCTCATTGACAAAATTATCCAACCCCTTGAAGATCACAACTCTTAAGAACAGAATTTGAATAAAGTCTTTTCAATCAGGTGTTTAAAACACCTGTAGATGTGATTAGAACCATAACCAGCAACAATTAAACTGATTGAAAAAGACTGTGATGCTCAGCTTCTTGTAGATGGTCAATGGTGTATTTGCAACATGGTGAAGTCCAGGGAGTGGTCAAAGAAGTCAAGAGAGGAGGTCATTTCTCTTCATAAGAAAGGATATGGACAGAAGAAAATAGCAAAGACATTACACATTCCAAGAGACACAGTTGGGAGCATAATTGGCAAGTTTAAAGCTAAAGACACAGTGGAAACTCTACCTGGGCGTGGTAGAAAGAGGATGCTGTGTGCAACTACTGTCCGGTATTTGAAGCGTACAGAGGTGAAAACCCCCCGGGTAACAGCTGAGGAACTACAACAGGACATTCCAGAGGGGGGAACGCAGGTTTCGTCCCAGACAATAAGGCGCGCACTACGAGATGAAGGCCTCCATGCCAGAACTCCCAGGCGCACCCTACTTCTGACTACCAGGCACAAGTAAAATAGACTCCAGTATGCCAAAAATCATCTGGACAAACCCCAAAGGTTTTGGGAAACTGTTCTATGGAGTGATGAGACAAAAGTGGAACTCTTTGGGCCTATGAATCAACGTTATGTCTGGAGGAGAAAAAATGAAGCTAACAAAGAGAAGAACACCTTGCCTACTGTTAAGCATGGTGGGGGGTCAATCATGCTCTGGGGCTGTTTCTCTGCCTCAGGTAGCGGGAATCTCCAGCGCCTTCAAGGCATTATGAATTCTATTTCCTAGCAGGATATATTAGCTGCAAATGTCATGAAGTCCGTGAGGAAGCTGAGGCTTGGGAGACGTTGGACCTTCCAACAGGACAAGGATCCCAAGCATACCTCCAAATCAACATCAGAGTGCTTGCAGAAGAAGGGCTAGAAGACTCTGGAGAGGCCAGACCTAAATCCTGTAGAAAAGCTGTGGTGGGACTTGAAGAAGACAGTTGCAGCACACAAGTCCAAGAATATGAATGAACTGGAGGCCAGACCTAAATCCTCTAGAAAAGCTGTGGTGGGACTTGAAGAAGACAGTTGCAGCACACAAGTCCAAGAATATGAATGAACTGGAGGCCAGACCTAAATCCTCTAGAAAAGCTGTGGTGGGACTTGAAGAAGACAGTTGCAGCACACAAGTCCAAGAATATGAATGAACTGGAGGCCAGACCTAAATCCTCTAGAAAAGCTGTGGTGGGACTTGAAGAAGACAGTTGCAGCACACAAGTCCAAGAATATGAATGAACTGGAGAGGCCAGACCTAAATCCTCTAGAAAAGCTGTGGTGGGACTTGAAGAAGACAGTTGCAGCACACAAGTCCAAGAATATGAATGAACTGGAGGCCAGACCTAAATCCTGTAGAAAAGCTGTGGTGGGACTTGAAGAAGACAGTTGCAGCACACAAGTCCAAGAATATGAATGAACTGGAGGCCAGACCTAAATCCTCTAGAAAAGCTGTGGTGGGACTTGAAGAAGACAGTTGCAGCACACAAGTCCAAGAATATGAATGAACTGGAGGCCAGACCTAAATCCTGTAGAAAAGCTGTGGTGGGACTTGAAGAAGACAGTTGCAGCACACAAGTCCAAGAATATGAATGAACTGGAGGCCAGACCTAAATCCTCTAGAAAAGCTGTGGTGGGACTTGAAGAAGACAGTTGCAGCACACAAGTCCAAGAATATGAATGAACTGGAGGCCAGACCTAAATCCTCTAGAAAAGCTGTGGTGGGACTTGAAGAAGACAGTTGCAGCACACAAGTCCAAGAATATGAATGAACTGGAGAGGCCAGACCTAAATCCTCTAGAAAAGCTGTGGTGGGACTTGAAGAAGACAGTTGCAGCACACAAGTCCAAGAATATGAATGAACTGGAGGCCAGACCTAAATCCTGTAGAAAAGCTGTGGTGGGACTTGAAGAAGACAGTTGCAGCACACAAGTCCAAGAATATGAATGAACTGGAGGCCAGACCTAAATCCTCTAGAAAAGCTGTGGTGGGACTTGAAGAAGACAGTTGCAGCACACAAGTCCAAGAATATGAATGAACTGGAGGCCAGACCTAAATCCTCTAGAAAAGCTGTGGTGGGACTTGAAGAAGACAGTTGCAGCACACAAGTCCAAGAATATGAATGAACTGGAGAGGCCAGACCTAAATCCTCTAGAAAAGCTGTGGTGGGACTTGAAGAAGACAGTTGCAGCACACAAGTCCAAGAATATGAATGAACTGGAGGCCAGACCTAAATCCTGTAGAAAAGCTGTGGTGGGACTTGAAGAAGACAGTTGCAGCACACAAGTCCAAGAATATGAATGAACTGGAGGCCAGACCTAAATCCTCTAGAAAAGCTGTGGTGGGACTTGAAGAAGACAGTTGCAGCACACAAGTCCAAGAATATGAATGAACTGGAGGCCAGACCTAAATCCTCTAGAAAAGCTGTGGTGGGACTTGAAGAAGACAGTTGCAGCACACAAGTCCAAGAATATGAATGAACTGGAGAGGCCAGACCTAAATCCTCTAGAAAAGCTGTGGTGGGACTTGAAGAAGACAGTTGCAGCACACAAGTCCAAGAATATGAATGAACTGGAGGCCAGACCTAAATCCTGTAGAAAAGCTGTGGTGGGACTTGAAGAAGACAGTTGCAGCACACAAGTCCAAGAATATGAATGAACTGGAGGCCAGACCTAAATCCTCTAGAAAAGCTGTGGTGGGACTTGAAGAAGACAGTTGCAGCACACAAGTCCAAGAATATGAATGAACTGGAGAGGCCAGACCTAAATCCTCTAGAAAAGCTGTGGTGGGACTTGAAGAAGACAGTTGCAGCACACAAGTCCAAGAATATGAATGAACTGGAGGCCAGACCTAAATCCTGTAGAAAAGCTGTGGTGGGACTTGAAGAAGACAGTTGCAGCACACAAGTCCAAGAATATGAATGAACTGGAGGCCAGACCTAAATCCTCTAGAAAAGCTGTGGTGGGACTTGAAGAAGACAGTTGCAGCACACAAGTCCAAGAATATGAATGAACTGGAGGCCAGACCTAAATCCTCTAGAAAAGCTGTGGTGGGACTTGAAGAAGACAGTTGCAGCACACAAGTCCAAGAATATGAATGAACTGGAGAGGCCAGACCTAAATCCTCTAGAAAAGCTGTGGTGGGACTTGAAGAAGACAGTTGCAGCACACAAGTCCAAGAATATGAATGAACTGGAGGCCAGACCTAAATCCTGTAGAAAAGCTGTGGTGGGACTTGAAGAAGACAGTTGCAGCACACAAGTCCAAGAATATGAATGAACTGGAGGCCAGACCTAAATCCTCTAGAAAAGCTGTGGTGGGACTTGAAGAAGACAGTTGCAGCACACAAGTCCAAGAATATGAATGAACTGGAGGCCAGACCTAAATCCTGTAGAAAAGCTGTGGTGGGACTTGAAGAAGACAGTTGCAGCACACAAGTCCAAGAATATGAATGAACTGGAGGCCAGACCTAAATCCTGTAGAAAAGCTGTGGTGGGACTTGAAGAAGACAGTTGCAGCACACAAGTCCAAGAATATGAATGAACTGGAGGCCAGACCTAAATCCTCTAGAAAAGCTGTGGTGGGACTTGAAGAAGACAGTTGCAGCACACAAGTCCAAGAATATGAATGAACTGGAGGCCAGACCTAAATCCTGTAGAAAAGCTGTGGTGGGACTTGAAGAAGACAGTTGCAGCACACAAGTCCAAGAATATGAATGAACTGGAGGCCAGACCTAAATCCTGTAGAAAAGCTGTGGTGGGACTTGAAGAAGACAGTTGCAGCACACAAGTCCAAGAATATGAATGAACTGGAGGCCAGACCTAAATCCTCTAGAAAAGCTGTGGTGGGACTTGAAGAAGACAGTTGCAGCACACAAGTCCAAGAATATGAATGAACTGGAGGCCTTTGCCCAAGAGGAATGGGCTCAAATACTGGAGATGCTTGCAAGAAGCTTGTGTATCACCTTTGAAGGATGTCATTACTGTTCTACTAAGTACTAAAGATGCATGCAACTTGGGGCTTCAATCATTTTCTCAATCACATATTCAGAAAAATGTCATTTTTTGCTGTTTTGTAAAATACAGTCTTACAGTTGAAGTTGCATTTGTCTATTTGACACATCTTTATTTGAAAAATACGGAATAAATGTCCAACTTGCTAAAACACCAAAATTGTCTGGGGGTTGAATCACAACTGTAGGTGTAATAATGTAACTGTAATAATGTAACTGTAATAATTCATAGCTGTAAGTATAATAATGTAACTATAATAATTCATTGATGTAATGTAATGTAACTATAATAATTATTAGCTGTAATGTAGGTACAATAGGGTAACTATGATCATTCATAGATGTAATGTAATGTAGGTATAATAGGGTAACTATAATAATTCATTGATGGAGTGTAGTTGATGGTTTATTATTATTATGACTGTATGAAGAAGAGGTTGAAGGTCCTCCTGATAAAGTAAGAATGATTAACAGCATGAACTTGGTACTTTAGTACTACTGTACTGTGATGATATTTCAATATTACTGTCTATAGTACTACTGTACTGTGGTACTATTTCATTATTACTGTCTATAGTACTACTGTACTGTGATAATATTTCTACATCAACTATATGATCCTCTACATCAACATTTAAGGACTAAATGACAATAATAAACATATTTCATGTACACTAAGATTTTTTGTTACAATAAAGATATTGATGACATATTTTTGTGGTCCCCTTTATTTACAAAAGTACTGAAAAATATAAAAATAATTTTGGTACTGGTACTAAAATATTGGTACCAGTACAACACTAGAATATACACAGACATATACAGTTTATATATATATGTAGCACGGTGCTAGAGGGGTTGGTGCGTCTGCCTCACAATACAAAGGTCTTGAGTAGTCAGGGTTCAATCCCGGGCTCAGGATCCCTCTGTGTGGAGTTTGCATGTTCTCCCCGTGACTGCGTGGGTTCCCTCCGGGTACTCCGGCTTCCTCCTACCTCCAAAGACATGCACCTGGGGATAGGCCCCTCCCACTTCCAAAGACATGCACCTGGGGATAGGCCCCTCCCACCTCCAAAGACATGCACCTGGGGATAGGCCCCTCCCACCTCCAAAGTCATGCACCTGGGGATAGGCCCCTCCCACCTCCAAAGACATGCACCTGGGGATAGGCCCCTCCCACCTCCAAAGACATGCACCTGGGGATAGGCCCCTCCCACCTCCAAAGACATGCACCTGGGGATAGGTTGATTGGCAACACTAAATGGTCCCTAGTGTGTGAATGTTGTCTATCTGTGTTGGCCCTGTGATGAGATGGCCACTTGTCCAGGGTGTACGCCGCCTTCCGCCCGATTGTAGCTGAGATATGCGCCAACACATATATATATATATATATATATATATATATATATATATATATATATATATATATATATATAATATAGCATATATATATATATATATATATATATATATATATATATATATATATATATATAATATAGCATAATATTGAATAATATTCAGCAATATAACCTCTCTTGAAATAGAATATATTGTGATATATAGTAATATTTAGTCAAATATTAGTATGACCTTTCTTAAAATATAATGCATCGTAAAATGTAATATAATATGGAGTAATATTTAGAGAAAGAGCAGTATAACATCTCTTGAAATAGAATACAGAGAAATATTTAGTAAACGTCGAGTAGTATTACATTTTTTGAAACGTAGCAAAATACTACTATTTAGTGAAAGAGCAGTACAAGCTGTATTTATATAGAATATATTGTAGTTAAATGTAAGGATATTGCAAAATGATCTGTATTGAAATGTTGTAAAATTAATTATAATACATAGTACTATTTAGTGAAAGAGCAGTAAAACTTGTCATATTGTTTTTTAAATGTAACAATGTTGTAGTTTTACCTCTCTTGAATCCAAGTAAAATGTAGTATAATACAGAGTAGTTTGTAGTTTAAATGCAGTAATATTGCAGTGCTACCTGCATTGTAAGGTAGTATAACATGCAGTAATAATATAGTATTACCTGTTTTGAAAGGTAGTATAAAATACAGTAATATTGCAGTATTACCTGTAATGAAAGGTAGTATAACATGCAGTAATGTTGCAGTATTACCTGGCCTGAAATGTAGTATAAAATGCAGTATTACCTGTATTGAAAGGTAGTACAAAATGCAGTACTACCTGCATTGGAAGGTAGTACAAAATGCAGTAATATTGCAGTATTACCTGTATTGAAAGGTAGTATAAAATGCAGTATTACCTGTGTTGGAAGGTAGTATAACATGCAGTAATATTGCAGTATTACCTGTATTGAAAGGTAGTATAAAATGCAGTACTACCTGCATTGAAAGGTAGTATAAAATGCAGTATTTAATGCAGTATTACCTGTATTGAAAGGTAGTATAAAATGCAGTATTACCTGCATTGAAAGGTAGTATAAAATGCAGTATTTAATGCAGTATTACCTGTATTGAAAGGTAGTATAAAATGCAGTATTACCTGCATTGAAAGGTAGTATAAAATGCAGTATTTAATGCAGTATTACCTCTCTTGACGGCCTCGTCGTACGACAAGAATCCAATCCTCGACTCCTTGGCGCCCATAGTTGCGTCATCTTAGGACACGCAGCCAGTGAAGAAGAGGTACTACAGTGATGAAGAAGATGATGAAGTATATTGTGAAGTATTTGATGAAGTATATGGTGATGATGATAGTTAGCCGGAGTTAGCAGACTTGATGACAACACTGCTCGTGCTAACGGAAGCTAAGAGTCGATCAGCCGCTACAGCCACGCCTCTACCCGGTCACGTGACGCGCACCGTCACGTGGTCGCTCTGCCTCACGTGACTGCCTTCACCAGCGTCTTGTCAACATGGAGTCTAATAAATATACATGAAAGAAGTACATTGTTAGTAAATATACATGAAAGAAGTACATTGTTAGTAAATATACATGAAAGAAGTACATTGTTAGTAAATATACATGAAAGAAGTACATTGTTAGTAAATATACATGAAAGAAGTACATTGTTAGTAAATATACATGAAAGAAGTACATTGTTAGTAAATATACATGAAAGAAGTACATTGTTAGTAAATATACATGAAAGAAGTACATTGTTAGTAAATATACATGAAAGAAGTACATTGTTAGTAAATATACATGAAAGAAGTACATTGTTAGTAAATATACATGAAAGAAGTACATTGTTAGTAAATATACATGAAAGAAGTACATTGTTAGTAAATATACATGAAAGAAGTACATTGTTAGTAAATATACATGAAAGAAGTACATTGTTAGTAAATATACATGAAAGAAGTACATTGTTAGTAAATATACATGAAAGAAGTACATTGTTAGTAAATATACATGAAAGAAGTACATTGTTAGTAAATATACATGAAAGAAGTACATTGTTAGTAAATATACATGAAAGAAGTACATTGTTAGTAAATATACATGAAAGAAGTACATTGTTAGTAAATATACATGAAAGAAGTACATTGTTAGTAAATATACATGAAAGAAGTACATTGTTAGTAAATATACATGAAAGAAGTACATTGTTAGTAAATATACATGAAAGAAGTACATTGTTAGTAAATATACATGAAAGAAGTACATTGTTAGTAAATATACATGAAAGAAGTACATTGTTAGTAAATATACATGAAAGAAGTACATTGTTAGTAAATATACATGAAAGAAGTACATTGTTAGTAAATATACATGAAAGAAGTACATTGTTAGTAAATATACATGAAAGAAGTACATTGTTAGTAAATATACATGAAAGAAGTACATTGTTAGTAAATATACATGAAAGAAGTACATTGTTAGTAAATATACATGAAAGAAGTACATTGTTAGTAAATATACATGAAAGAAGTACATTGTTAGTAAATATACATGAAAGAAGTACATTGTTAGTAAATATACATGAAAGAAGTACATTGTTAGTAAATATACATGAAAGAAGTACATTGTTAGTAAATATACATGAAAGAAGTACATTGTTAGTAAATATACATGAAAGAAGTACATTGTTAGTAAATATACATGAAAGAAGTACATTGTTAGTAAATATACATGAAAGAAGTACATTGTTAGTAAATATACATGAAAGAAGTACATTGTTAGTAAATATACATGAAAGAAGTACATTGTTAGTAAATATACATGAAAGAAGTACATTGTTAGTAAATATACATGAAAGAAGTACATTGTTAGTAAATATACATGAAAGAAGTACATTGTTAGTAAATATACATGAAAGAAGTACAAAAAGTATTTAGTCAGCCAGCGATTGTGCAAGTTGTCCCACTTCAAATGATGACAGAGGTGTGTCATTTTCATCATAGGTACACTTCAACTGGGGGAGACAGAATGTGGAGCAAAAAATCCAGGAATTCACATTGTAGGAATTTTAAATAATTTATTTGTAAATGATGGTGGAAAATAAGTATTTGCTCAACCATTCTCACTGATGGAAGGCGGTTTTGGCTCCAAATCTCAGGATACATGGCCCCATTCATTCTTTCCTTAACACGGATCAATCGTCCTGTCCCCTTAGCAGAAAAACAGCCCCAAAGCATGATGTTTCCACCCCCATGCTTCACAGTAGGTATGGTGTTCTTGGGATGCAACTCAGTATTCTTCTTCCTCCAAACACCACCAGTTGAGTTTATACCAAAAGTTCTATTTTGGTTTCATCTGACCAGAGGACATTCTCCCAATCCTCTGCTGTATCATCCATGTATCCATTTTGGTATCAACTTTACTGAGTCATGTCTTTACTTAATCATGTCTTTACTTAGTCATGTCTTTACTGAGTCATGTCTTTACTTAATCATGTCTTTACTTAATCATGTCTTTACTGAGTCATGTCTTTACCTAATCATGTCTTTACTTAATCATGTCTTTACTGAGTCATGTCCTTAATTAATCATGTCTTTACTTAGTCATGTCTTTACTTAGTCATGTCTTTACTTAGTCATGTCTTTACTTAATCATGTCTTCACTTAGTCATGTCTTCACTTAGTCATGTCTTTACTTAATCATGTCTTTACTTAGTCATGTCTTTACTTAATCATGTCTTTACTTAATCATGTCTTTACTTAATCATGTCTTTACTTAGTCATGTCTTTACTTAGTCATGTCTTTACTTAATCATGTATTTACTTAATCATGTCTTTACTTAGTCATGTATTTACTTTGTGATGTCTTTACTTAATCATGTCTTTACTTAATCATGTCTTTACTTAATCATGTCTTTACTTAAGTCATGTCTACTTAATCATGTCTTTACTGAGTCATGTCTTTACTTAGTCATGTATTTACTTGGTCATGTCTTTACTTAGTCATGTCTTTACTTAGCCATGTCTTTACTTAGCCAGGTCTTTACTTAATCATGTCTTTACTTAGCCATGTCTTTACTTAGTCATGTCTTTACTTAATCATGTCTTTACTTAGCCATGTCTTTACTTAATCATGTCTTTACTTAATCATGTCTTTACTTAATCATGTCTTTACTTAAGTCATGTCTACTTAATCATGTCTTTACTTAGTCATGTATTTACTTAGCGATGTCTTTACTTAATCATGTCTTTACTTAATCATGTCTTTACTTAATCATGTCTTTACTTAAGTCATGTCTACTTAATCATGTCTTTACTGAGTCATGTCTTTACTTAGTCATGTATTTACTTAGTGATGTCTTTACTTAGTCATGTCTTTACTGAGTCATGTCTTTACTTAATCATGTCTTTACTTAAGTCATGTCTACTTAATCATGTCTTTCCCTAATCATGTCTTTACTTAATCATGTCTTTACTTAATCATGTCTTTACTTAATCATGTCTTTACCTAATCATGTCTTTACTTAGTCATGTCTTTACTTAATCATGTCTTTACTTAGTCATGTCTTTACTTAGTCATGTCTTTACTTAATCATGTCTTTACTTAATCATGTCTTTACTTAATCATGTCTTTACTTAGTCATGTATTTACCTAGTCATGTCTTTACTTAATCATGTCTTTACCTAATCATGTCTTTACTTAGTCATGTATTTACTTAATCATGTCTTTACTTAGCCATGTCTTTACTTAATCATGTCTTTACTTAATCATGTCTTTACTTAATCATGTCTTTACTTAAGTCATGTCTACTTAATCATGTCTTTACTTAGTCATGTATTTACTTAGTGATGTCTTTACTTAATCATGTCTTTACTTAATCATGTCTTTACTTAAGTCATGTCTACTTAATCATGTCTTTACTTAGTCATGTATTTACTTAGTGATGTCTTTACTTAATCATGTCTTTACTTAATCATGTCTTTACTTAGCCATGTCTTTACTTAGTCATGTCTTTACTTAATCATGTCTTTACCTAATCATGTCTTTACTTAATCATGTCTTTACTTAATCATGTCTTTACCTAATCATGTCTTTACTTAGTCATGTCTTTTACTGCTGTCAAGCACTTTGAGCTGCAATTCTTATATGAAAGGTGCTATACAAATAAAGTTTATAAATATTATATTTGATGTCTCCTGTATCGTGATATCACTGCCAATATCGAGATAGCACTTCATCACAGTTAGCACTAATAACATTTGCAGCCACTCTAGAAGGGAGATAGCACTTCATCACAGTTGGCACTGAGCTGGATAAAAGCTGATATAATAATAAAGACACAGTAGAGGTCAAGACCATAAGTAATGGCCAAATCTCGAGTCTGACATGTTTGGTCAAATTCCCCTTGAAACATTATCATTGTGTAGATCAAAATGTTAGCATGTATCAATAGTAGAGTGGCTGCAAATGTTATTAGTGTTTTAATAATAAGTGCCAACTGTGATGAGGTGCTATCTCCCTTCTAGAGTGGCTACAGATGTTATCAGTGTTTTATTAATAGTTTTACCTGCAGCTTGGGATTTTATTGTTGACAATGTGGATCCAAACTTCAAATCCAGCCTTGACGCTGTTGCTCCTCTAAAATGAAGAAGAAAGGTGCCGCTGCACACCTGTCAATGAGCACACCTGGGACCTCGCGCCACTCCGGCGGCAGCAAGCAGCTGCAATCAATCAGCAGCTGCTTGATGATCTCAAAGTGCAGACCTGAAGGTGAGCATCAGTTGAAGAAACATCAGCAGCTGCTTGATGATCTCCCAGTGCAGACCTGAAGGTGAGCATCAGTTGAAGAAACATAAGCAGCTGCTTGATGATCTCCCAGTGCAGACCTGAAGGTGAGCATCAGTTGAAGAAACATAAGAAGCTGCTTGATGATCTCCCAGTGCAGACCTGAAGGTGAGCATCAGTTGAAGAAACATAAGAAGCTGCTTGATGATCTCCCAGTGCAGACCTGAAGGTGAGCATCAGTTGAAGAAACATCAGCAGCTGCTTGATGATCTCCCAGTGCAGACCTGAAGGTGAGCATCAGTTGAAGAAACATAAGAAGCTGCTTGATGATCTCCCAGTGCAGACCTGAAGGTGAGCATCAGTTGAAGAAACATAAGAAGCTGCTTGATGATCTCCCAGTGCAGACCTGAAGGTGAGCATCAGTTGAAGAAACATAAGAAGCTGCTTGATGATCTCCCAGTGCAGACCTGAAGGTGAGCATCAGTTGAAGAAACATCAGCAGCTGCTTGATGATCTCCCAGTGCAGACCTGAAGGTGAGCATCAGTTGAAGAAACATAAGAAGCTGCTTGATGATCTCCCAGTGCAGACCTGAAGGTGAGCATCAGTTGAAGAAACATCAGCAGCTGCTTGATGATCTCCCAGTGCAGACCTGAAGGTGAGCATCAGTTGAAGAAACATCAGCAGCTGCTTGATGATCTCCCAGTGCAGACCTGAAGGTGAGCATCAGTTGAAGAAACATCAGCAGCTGCTTGATGATCTCCCAGTGCAGACCTGAAGGTGAGCATCAGTTGAAGAAACATAAGAAGCTGCTTGATGATCTCCCAGTGCAGACCTGAAGGTGAGCATCAGTTGAAGAAACATAAGAAGCTGCTTGATGATCTCCCAGTGCAGACCTGAAGGTGAGCATCAGTTGAAGAAACATCAGCAGCTGCTTGATGATCTCCCAGTGCAGACCTGAAGGTGAGCATCAGTTGAAGAAACATAAGAAGCTGCTTGATGATCTCCCAGTGCAGACCTGAAGGTGAGCATCAGTTGAAGAAACATCAGCAGCTGCTTGATGATCTCCCAGTGCAGACCTGAAGGTGAGCATCAGTTGAAGAAACATAAGAAGCTGCTTGATGATCTCCCAGTGCAGACCTGAAGGTGAGCATCAGTTGAAGAAACATAAGAAGCTGCTTGATGATCTCCCAGTGCAGACCTGAAGGTGAGCATCAGTTGAAGAAACATCAGCAGCTGCTTGATGATCTCCCAGTGCAGACCTGAAGGTGAGCATCAGTTGAAGAAACATAAGAAGCTGCTTGATGATCTCCCAGTGCAGACCTGAAGGTGAGCATCAGTTGAAGAAACATCAGCAGCTGCTTGATGATCTCCCAGTGCAGACCTGAAGGTGAGCATCAGTTGAAGAAACATAAGCAATGAATCAATCAGCAGCTGCTTGATGATCTCCCAGTGCAGACCTGAAGGTGAGCATCAGTTGAAGAAACATAAGAAGCTGCTTGATGATCTCCCAGTGCAGACCTGAAGGTGAGCATCAGTTGAAGAAACATAAGCGATGACGCAGCTCTATGCAAACCTTCTTGTCTCTGGTTGTCTGCTGACCTCCTTGGCGCTCCAACTGCAGACCTCCGTTCCCGCCTTGACCAGCTGGGTGTCTCGTCACTCCTTCTTCCTCTGCTTCCAGGACTGCCGCTTGGATCTTCACCTCCCGCTTGGACACGGACCTCTTAGGCCCCGCTATAGCCCCCCGACTTCCTGCTTGTCTCACCGATCTATGAGCCTGCCCCGCCCCTTGTGGACTAGCCTCTCACTCACCACTACCGCTAACACTCAACAACTAGCCTCTCACTCACCACTACCGCTAACACTCAACAACTAGCCTCTCACTCACCACTACCGCTAACACTCAACAACTAGCCTCTCACTCACCACTACCGCTAACACTCAACAACTCCTCTCACACACCTTACACTCTCTTGGATTTATGTCACACTCCATACCATTGTGTCATTAAAATGATTGGTTGTTATTATGTAGATACACAGTTAAATACTACGCCCCCTAGTGTCTGTGCTGTCTACTCCCCCTACACAACAAAAGGTCATTTTAAAATCAGTACTTTCATGGAGAAAGGATGAGGAAATCAAACAACTCAAAAGAAATTGCAGGAGAGCAGAAAAGAAATGGAGTAAAAATAAACTAATGATTAACCATGAAATATTACGTCAACAGCAAAGAATACACAACACGGCGGTTAAGAACGAGAGAAACACTTTTTTCTCCACAGTGATTGCAAACATAAAAAATAACCACACTACAGACTACACATTAGACTACACACTACACACTACAGACTACAGACTAGACTACAGACTACACATTAGACTACAGACTAGACTACAGACTACACATTAGACTACACACTACACACTACAGACTACACATTAGACTACACACTACACACTACAGACTACACATTAGACTACACACTACACACTACAGACTACACATTAGACTACAGACTACACACTACAGACTACAGACTAGACTACAGACTACACATTAGACTACACACTACACACTACAGACTACACATTAGACTACACACTACACACTACAGACTACACATTAGACTACAGACTAGACTACAGACTACACGCTACACACAACAGACTACAGACTAGACTACAAACTACACACAACAGACTACAGACTAGACTACATACTACACACTACAGACTGCACACTTGAACTACAGACTACACACTACAGACTAGACTACAGACCACACACAACAGACTACAGACTAGACTACATACTACACACTTGAACTACAGACTACACACTACATACTACAGACTACACACAACAGACTACACACTACAGACTAGACTACAGACCACACACAACAGACTACAGACTAGACTACATACTACACACTTGAACTACAGACTACACACTACATACTACACACTACAGACTACCCACTACATACTAGACCACAGACTACACACTACAGACTACAGACTAGACTACAGACTACCCACTACAGACTACAGACTACCCACTACATACTAGACTACAGACTACACACTACATACTACAGACTAGACTACAGACTACCCACTACAGACTACAGACTACCCACTACATACTACAGACTACCCACTACATACTAGACTACATACTACACACTACATACTACATACTAGACTACATACTACACACTACATACTACAGACTAGACTACAGACTACCCACTACATACTACAGACTACCCACTACATACTAGACTACATACTACACACTACATACTACATACTAGACTACATACTACACACTACATACTACAGACTAGACTACAGACTACCCACTACAGACTACCCACTACATACTAGACTACACACTACAGACTACACACTACAGACTACAGACTACAGACTACACACTACATACTAGACTACAGACTACACACTACAGACTACACACTACAGACTACAGACTACAGACTACACACTACATACTAGACTACAGACTACCCACTACATACTAGACTACACACTACATACTACATACTAGACTACACACTACAGACTACACACTACAGACTACAGACTACCCACTACACAATACAGACTACACACTACAGACTACAGACTACATACTACAGACTAGACTACAGACTACCCACTACAGACTACAGACTACACAATCCCTCTGTCAGCACTTCAGAGATGAAATAACCCCACTTGATCTTCTCGCACTGCTTTAAGTTTGACCTGAAGAAAGACTTTTGTCCTGGTTGATGCTGAGATGCCTGACAGGATGTTTTCTACAAAGAAAGCCACCAAAAGTCTTTTAGATTCAACTCCTAACACAGTTTGTAGAATATCTGATGGTTTTGTGAGAGACATTTAAACATCTTAACTTGCTGACTTCAAACGTGAGTATTTCCTGCCACTTTTAAAAAAGCTCTGGTGAGACCCCTGCTGGAGAAAAGCTGACATTGTAATAATTACAGACCAGTACCTAACTTACCATTTTTAAGTAGGATTTTAGAAGAAATTAATTTCAATCAATTCTATGATTTTTTAAATAATGGCAATGTTTTAGAGAAGTGTCAGTCTGGTTTTAGGGTGAACCACAGTATAGATGGTGAAGGATCTCAGGTTGAGTGCTGACTCTCAGTCTTGGTTCTACGGGATCTTAGTGCTGCCTTGGATCCAGTAGACCACCTCATTCTTTGAGATGGACTGAAACACCTGCTGGGTGCCTGGTACACTTCACAGGTGCTTCACTTCCTGTCTGTCAGACACCTATGGAACATCTTTACACCGTGGTGGCCCCCCCGCCTATGGAACATCTTTACACCGTGGTGGCCCCCCCACCTATGGAACATCTTTACACCGTGGTGGCCCCCCCACCTATGGAACATCTTTACACCGTGGTGGCCCCCCCGCCTATGGAACATCTTTACACCGTGGTGGCCCCCCCACCTATGGAACATCTTTACACCGTGGTGGCCCCCCCGTCTATGGAACATCTTTACACCATGGTGGCCCCCCCGTCTATGGAACATCTTTACACCATGGTGGCCCCCCCACCTATGGAACATCTTTACACCGTGGTGGCCCCCCCGTCTATGGAACATCTTTACACCGTGGTGGCCCCCCCGTCTATGGAACATCTTTACACCATGGTGGCCCCCCCACCTATGGAACATCTTTACACCGTGGTGGCCCCCCCGTCTATGGAACATCTTTACACCATGGTGGCCCCCCCGTCTATGGAACATCTTTACACCATGGTGGCCCCCCCGTCTATGGAACATCTTTCCACCGTGGTGGCCCCCCCGTCTATGGAACATCTTTCCACCGTGGTGGCCCCCCCGTCTATGGAACATCTTTCCACCGTGGTGGCCCCCCCGTCTATGGAACATCTTTACACCATGGTGGCCCCCCCACCTATGGAACATCTTTACACCATGGTGGCCCCCCCGTCTATGGAACATCTTTACACCATGGTGGCCCCCCCACCTATGGAACATCTTTACACCATGGTGGCCCCCCCGTCCATGGAACATCTTTACACCGTGGTGGCCCCCCCGTCCATGGAACATCTTTACACCGTGGTGCCCCCCCCGTCTATGGAACATCTTTACACCGTGGTGGCCCCCCCGTCTATGGAACATCTTTACACCATTGTGGCCCCCCCGTCTATGGAACATCTTTACACCGTGGTGCCCCCCGTCTATGGAACATCTTTACACCATTGTGGCCCCCCCGTCTATGGAACATCTTTACACCGTGGTGGCCCCCCCGTCTATGGAACATCTTTACACCGTGGTGGCCCCCCCGTCTATGGAACATCTTTACACCGTGGTGGCCCCCCCGCCTATGGAACATCTTTACACCGTGGTGGCCCCCCCGTCTATGGAACATCTTTACACCGTGGTGGCCCCCCCGTCTATGGAACATCTTTACACCGTGGTGGCCCCCCCGCCTATGGAACATCTTTACACCGTGGTGGCCCCCCCGTCTATGGAACATCTTTACACCGTGGTGGCCCCCCCGTCTATGGAACATCTTTACACCGTGGTGGCCCCCCCGTCTATGGAACATCTTTACACCATTGTGGCCCCCCCGTCTATGGAACATCTTTACACCGTGGTGCCCCCCGTCTATGGAACATCTTTACACCATTGTGGCCCCCCCGTCTATGGAACATCTTTACACCGTGGTGGCCCCCCCGTCTATGGAACATCTTTACACCGTGGTGGCCCCCCCGTCTATGGAACATCTTTACACCGTGGTGGCCCCCCCGCCTATGGAACATCTTTACACCGTGGTGGCCCCCCCGTCTATGGAACATCTTTACACCGTGGTGGCCCCCCCGCCTATGGAACATCTTTACACCGTGGTGGCCCCCCCGTCTATGGAACATCTTTACACCGTGGTGGCCCCCCCGTCTATGGAACATCTTTACACCGTGGTGGCCCCCCCGTCTATGGAACATCTTTACACCGTGGTGGCCCCCCCACCTATGGAACATCTTTACACCGTGGTGGCCCCCCCGTCTATGGAACATCTTTACACCGTGGTGGCCCCCCCGTCTATGGAACATCTTTACACCGTGGTGGCCCCCCCGCCTATGGAACATCTTTACACCGTGGTGGCCCCCCCGCCTATGGAACATCTTTACACCGTGGTGGCCCCCCCGTCTATGGAACATCTTTACACCGTGGTGGCCCCCCCACCTATGGAACATCTTTACACCGTGGTGGCCCCCCCGTCTATGGAACATCTTTACACCGTGGTGGCCCCCCCGTCTATGGAACATCTTTCCACCGTGGTGGCCCCCCCGTCTATGGAACATCTTTACACCGTGGTGGCCCCCCCGTCTATGGAACATCTTTCCACCGTGGTGGCCCCCCCGTCTATGGAACATCTTTCCACCGTGGTGGCCCCCCCGTCTATGGAACATCTTTCCACCGTGGTGGCCCCCCCGTCTATGGAACATCTTTACACCATGGTGGCCCCCCCACCTATGGAACATCTTTACACCATGGTGGCCCCCCCGTCTATGGAACATCTTTACACCATGGTGGCCCCCCCACCTATGGAACATCTTTACACCATGGTGGCCCCCCCGTCCATGGAACATCTTTACACCGTGGTGGCCCCCCCGTCCATGGAACATCTTTACACCGTGGTGCCCCCCCCGTCTATGGAACATCTTTACACCGTGGTGGCCCCCCCGTCTATGGAACATCTTTACACCATTGTGGCCCCCCCGTCTATGGAACATCTTTACACCGTGGTGCCCCCCGTCTATGGAACATCTTTACACCATTGTGGCCCCCCCGTCTATGGAACATCTTTACACCGTGGTGGCCCCCCTGTCTATGGAACATCTTTACACCGTGGTGGCCCCCCCGTCTATGGAACATCTTTACACCGTGGTGGCCCCCCCGTCTATGGAACATCTTTACACCGTGGTGGCCCCCCCGTCTATGGAACATCTTTACACCGTGGTGGCCCCCCCGCCTATGGAACATCTTTACACCGTGGTGGCCCCCCCGTCTATGGAACATCTTTACACCGTGGTGGCCCCCCCGCCTATGGAACATCTTTACACCGTGGTGGCCCCCCCGTCTATGGAACATCTTTACACCGTGGTGGCCCCCCCGTCTATGGAACATCTTTACACCGTGGTGGCCCCCCCGCCTATGGAACATCTTTACACCGTGGTGGCCCCCCCGTCTATGGAACATCTTTACACCGTGGTGGCCCCCCCGTCTATGGAACATCTTTACACCGTGGTGGCCCCCCCGTCTATGGAACATCTTTACACCATTGTGGCCCCCCCGTCTATGGAACATCTTTACACCGTGGTGGCCCCCCCACCTATGGAACATCTTTACACCATGGTGGCCCCCCCACCTATGGAACATCTTTACACCGTGGTGGCCCCCCCGTCTATGGAACATCTTTACACCATGGTGGCCCCCCCGTCTATGGAACATCTTTACACCGTGGTGGCCCCCCCGTCTATGGAACATCTTTACACCATGGTGGCCCCCCCGTCTATGGAACATCTTTACACCATTGTGGCCCCCCCGTCTATGGAACATCTTTACACCGTGGTGGCCCCCCCACCTATGGAACATCTTTACACCATGGTGGCCCCCCCACCTATGGAACATCTTTACACCATGGTGGCCCCCCGTCTATGGAACATCTTTACACCATGGTGGCCCCCCCGTCTATGGAACATCTTTCAAACCCCGACCGAGTCATACCAAAGACTATAAAAATGGGAGCCATGACCTCCCTGCTTGGCACTCAGCATCAAGGCTTGGAATTGGGGGTTAAATCACCATAAACAATTCTCGGGCGCAGCACTCCTGCTGCTCACTGCTCCCCTCACCTCCCAGGGGGTGAACAAGGGGATGGGTCAAATGCAGAGGACACCTAGTGTGTGTGTCAGACTATCAGTGCTACTTTAACTTGAAGGTCTCCTCTGTACTCAGCCATGCAATCATTGATCCATATAGTTGTGTGTGTGTGTGTGTGTGTGTGTGTGTGTGTGTGTGTGTGTGTGTGTGTGTGTGTGTGTGTGTGTGTGTGTGTGTGTGTGTGTGTGGTTTTTAACTTTGTAAAGCACTTTGCGTTGCATTTCTTTGATGTATGACAAGCGCTTCATAAATGAAGTTTGATTGATGGATTAGCCATTGAGACACATATTTCAGGTGCACACCTCAGCGCCCCCCGCGACCCCGAACGGGAATAAGTGGCAGAAAATGGATGGATGGACCTCAGAGTAATCTACTTGAATACTTGACACATTTTAGCACGCTAGCTCGTGTTGCTAATTTTGCCGGTATAGACTTCAGTGTTAAATAAGTTGTTAGCGTGCTAGCTTTTTTGTAGGTGTGCACCTCAGTCATGCTAACGTTAGCATGCTGGCATTTGAGAGACATGTCCCAGGTTACAAATGACTGCAGGTAGTGTAGAAAAGAAGAAAAGATTTGCAACATGTATAAGTTTTATTTTCTAGATGTGTCTGCCATGAAAAGACGTCCATGTGTGAGTGAAATGTCATGTCATGGTCCAGGTGTCCAAGGTGAGAGAAAAGGGGCGTGGCTAAGTCTCCTGTCCGCATGTTGAGGTGGATATTTTCAAAAGGCACAGGTGTTGGTAAGAGTGTGCACTTGAGAACATTCAAGGTGAACAACAACAACAACAACAACATCAGCTATGCACAATCATCACTTGGAATGACTTTTGAAAAGATCAGTGTGGTGTGGACGTCACCTGAGAAGGTACTTACACTTACTTCCTGTCAGTACTCCCAGGTGAGCGCACCTCGTCTACCTGCTCCTCGTGCCGTGCTCCTTGCTGGCGTGCCGTGTCAGCCCAGGCTGGGATGGATCGGAGTTTGGTGGCCTAAGCTTTGAGCCAATAGGAAGGCTCGAACCACTTCCTGGGTCTGAAGGGGCGTGGTGTTGACGTCCTCCAGGGCGTCGGCCACCGCAAACTGCCGATCCCTCAGTCGATTCCAGTTGGATAAAATGTTGTGATACTCAAAGACCTTTTCGTAGTTCCCCAAGGAGTTGTAGAGCTTGATCAGACCTCGGTAGTCGTACTCCAGACCACTGTATCCTTCTCCAAACAGCTTCTTTCCTGTGATATCAAATGTACAGTATCATACTACTATATGAGTGTTTTAATGGCCTCTAACATACAGCGTGATACAACTAGAAAAGTGTGTTAATGATATCAAATATACAGAATGATACCACTATATAAGTGTTTTAATGATATCAAATATACAGAATGATACCACTATTCATCCATACATCCATTTGCTACCGCTTATTCCCTTTGGGGCCACTATAGAAGTGTGTTAACGATATCAAATATACAGAATGATACCACTGTATAAGTGTGTTAACGATATCAAATATACAGAATGATACCACTGTATAAGTGTATTAATGATATCAAATATACAGAATGATACCACTGTATAAGTGTGTAAATGGTATCAAACATACAGAATGATACCACTATATAAGTGTGTTAATGATATCAAATATCAAATATACAGAATGATACCACTATATAAGTGTGTAAATGATATCAAATATACAGAATGATACCACTATATAAGTGTCTAAATGGTATCAAATATACAGAATGATACCACTATATAAGTGTGTAAATGATATCAAATATACAGAATGATACTATATAAGTGTGTAAATGGTATCAAATATACAGAATGATACCACTATAAGTGTGTTAATGGTATCAAATATACAGAATGATACCACTGTATAAGTGTGTTAATGGTATCAAATATACAGAATGATACCACTGTATAAGTGTTTTAATGATATCAAATATACAGAATGATACCACTATTCATCCATACATCCATTTGCTACCGCTTATTCCCTTTGGGGCCACTATAGAAGTGTGTTAACGATATCAAATATACAGAATGATACCACTGTATAAGTGTATTAATGATATCAAATATACAGAATGATACCACTATATAAGTGTGTAAATGGTATCAAACATACAGAATGATACCACTATATAAGTGTGTTAATGATATCAAATATCAAATATACAGAATGATACCACTATATAAGTGTGTAAATGATATCAAATATACAGAATGATACCACTATATAAGTGTCCAAATGGTATCAAATATACAGAATGATACCACTATATAAGTGTGTAAATGATATCAAATATACAGAATGATACTATATAAGTGTGTAAATGGTATCAAATATACAGAATGATACCACTATAAGTGTGTTAATGGTATCAAATATACAGAATGATACCACTGTATAAGTGTGTTAATGGTATCAAATATACAGAATGATACCACTGTATAAGTGTGTTAATGATATCAAATATACAGAATGATACCACTATATAAGTGTGTTAATGATATCAAATATACAGAATGATACCACTATGTAAGTGTTTAATGATATCAAATATACAGAATGATACCACTATGTAAGTGTTTAATGATATCAAATATACAGAATGATACCACTATAAGTGTGTTAATGATATCAAATATACAGAATGATACCACTGTATAAGTGTGTTAATGGTATCAAATATACAGAATGATACCACTATAAGTGTGTTAATGGTATCAAATGTACAGAATGATACCACTGTATAAGTGTGTTAATGATATCAAATATACAGAATGATACCACTATATAAGTGTGTTAATGGTATCAAATATACAGAATGATACCACTGTATAAGTGTGTTAATGATATCAAATATACAGAATGATACCACTGTATAAGTGTGTTAATATCAAATATACAGAATGATACCACTATATAAGTGTGTTAATGATATCAAATATACAGAATGATACCACTGTATAAGTGTGTTAATATCAAATATACAGAATGATACCACTATATAAGTGTCTAAATGGTATCAAATATACAGAATGATACCACTATAAGTGTGTTAATGGTATCAAATATACAGAATGATACCACTGTATAAGTGTGTTAATATCAAATATACAGAATGATACCACTATATAAGTGTGTAAATGGTATTAAATATACAGAATGATACCACTATATAAGTGTGTTAATGATATCAAATATACAGAATGATACCACTATATAAGTGTCTAAATGGTATCAAATATACAGAATGATACCACTATAAGTGTGTTAATGGTATCAAATATACAGAATGATACCACTGTATAAGTGTGTTAATGATATCAAATATACAGAATGATACCACTATATAAGTGTGTTAATGATATCAAATATACAGAATGATACCACTGTGTAAGTGTGTTAATGATATCAAATATACAAAATGATACCACTATATGAGTGTGTTAATGATATCAAATATACAGAATGATACCACTGTATAAGTGTGTTAATGGTATCAAATATACAGAATGATACCACTATATAAGTGTGTAAATGGTATCAAATATACAGAATGATACCACTATATAAGTGTGTTAATGATATCAAATATACAGAATGATACCACTATATAAGTGTGTTAATGATATCACATATACAGAATGATACCACTGTGTAAGTGTGTTAATGATATCAAATATACAAAATGATACCACTGTATAAGTGTGTTAATGATATCAAATATACAGAATGATACCACTATATAAGTGTGTTAATGGTATCAAATATACAGAATGATACGACTGTATAAGTGTGTTAATGGTATCAAATATACAGAATGATACCACTGTATAAGTGTGTTAATGATATCAAATATACAGAATGATACCACTGTATAAGTGTGTTAATATCAAATATACAGAATGATACCACTATATAAGTGTGTAAATGATATCAAATATACAGAATGATACTATATAAGTGTGTAAATGGTATCAAATATACAGAATGATACCACTGTATAAGTGTGTTAATGGTATCAAATATACAGAATGATACCACTATAAGTGTGGTAATGGTATCAAATATACAAAATGATACCACTGTATAAGTGTGTTAATATCAAATATACAGAATGATACCACTATATAAGTGTGTAAATGGTATCAAATATACAGAATGATACCACTGTATAAGTGTGTTAATGATATCAAATATACAGAATGATACCACTATATAAGTGTGTTAATGATATCAAATATACAGAATGATACCACTATGTAAGTGTTTAATGATATCAAATATACAGAATGATACCACTATGTAAGTGTTTAATGATATCAAATATAAAGTATGGTAGCATAATGATATCAAATATAAGGTCTGATAGCACAATATAAGTATGTTTAATGATAAGTATAGTTGGATTAAATGAAATGGAAGAATAGATCTGACCAATAGCGATGGAGCGCAGGTAGAGTCTCTCTGCATCTTCATACTGGTTCATGTCGTAGTTGTAGAGCGAGGCCAGGTGACCAACAGATAGTGCCACCTCATAGTCTTCATGGCCCAGGAGCTGCTCCTTAATCTGGATGGCTTTAATGTGCATCTCCTCTGCTTCCTGCAAGTCAGTATCAACTCACTTCATCAACACTAGTACTATGTGCTTGATGAACACTAGTACTATGTGCTTGATGAACACTAGTACTACGTGCTTGATGAACACTAGTACTATGTGCTTGATGAACACTAGTACTATGTGCTTGATGAACACTAGTACTATGTGCTTGATGAACACTAGTACTATGTGCTTGATGAACACTAGTACTATGTGCTTGATGAACACTAGTACTACGTGCTTGATGAACACTAGTACTACGTGCTTGATGAACACTAGTACTACGTGCTTGATGAACACTAGTACTATGTGCTTGATGAACACTAGTACTACGTGCTTGATGAACACTAGTACTACGTGCTTGATGAACACTAGTACTACGTGCTTGATGAACACTAGTACTACGTGCTTGATGAACACTAGTACTACGTGCTTGATGAACACTAGAACTTCAAGTGTGTTTAAGGTGAAGTGAAGTGATCCAACTGATCTTAGTTGATGCGTGCTGACCTTGAACTTCCTCATGGACTGGTAGAGGCGTCCCAGGTTGCCATAGTGCTTGGCTGTCTGCACGTTGAACTCTCCAAAGGCCTTCTTAGCCAGCTGCAAGGAGGACAGGTGCAGGTCGTGTGCTTCCTGCAGGAGGCGCTCTTCTCTCTCTTTGTTGTGGCAATCGATGGCAATTTCTTCCAGGATGAGAGCTGAGGTCCAAAGCAAACAAAGATGTCGACATCAGCAGCAGATGGAATGACTGGAGACAAGTCCTTATGAAGAGTTGCATCCAGGTGGAGCCACTAGGGGGCAGCAGCAACACTTGCTGTGTGTTGCACTGGGTACTAGCTGGTACTAGCTGGTACTAGCTGGTACTAGCTGGTATTAGCTGGTACTAGCTTGTACCCATAACAACATTGTGGTAGCGCTACTAAAATGTATTTCCATACTTTTCTAAATAAAGGGGTCCACAAAAAATGTCATCATTGTCTTTATTGTAACAAAAAATGTTAGTGTACATGAAACATATGTTTATTATTGTCATTTAGTCCTTAAATAAAATAGTCAACATACTAGACAACTTGTCTTTTAGTAGTACGTAAACAAAGAAAGACTCCTAATTAGTCTGCTGACAAATGCAGTAACATATTGTGTCCCTTTGTACACATTATGAGGGACAAACTGTAAAAATAGATTATTAATCTACAAACCCCGTTTCCATATGAGTTGGGAAATGGTGTTAGATGTAAAAATAAACGGAATACAAAGATTTGAAAATCCTTTTCAAGCCATATTCAGTTGAATATGCTACAAAGACAACATATTTGATGTTCAAACTCATAAACTTTATTTTTTTTTTGCAAATAATAATAGAATTTCATGACTGCAACACGTGCCAAAGTAGTTGGGAAAGGGCATGTTCACCACTGTGTTACATCACCTTTTCTTTTAACAACACTCAATAAACGTTTGGGAACTGAGGAAACTAATTGTTGAAGCTTTGAAAGTGGAATTCTTTCCCATTCTTGTTTTATGTAGAGCTTCAGTCCTTCAACAGTCCGGGGTCTCCGCTGTCCTATTTTACGCTTCACACATTTTCCATGGGAGACAGGTCTGGACTGCAGGCGGGCCAGGAAAGTACCTGCACTCTTTTACTACGAAGCCACGCTGTTGTAACACGTGCTGAATGTGGCTTGGCATTGTCTTGCTGAAATAAGCAGGGGCGTCCATGAAAAAGACGGCGCTTAGATGGCAGCATATGTTGTTCCAAAACCTGTATGTACCTTTCAGCATTAATGGTGCCTTCACAGATGTGTAAGTTACCCATGCCTTGGCCACTAATGCACCCCCATACCATCACACATGCTGGCTTTTACACTTTGCGTGGATAACAGTCTGGACGGTTCGCTTCCCCTTTGGTCCGGATGACACAATGTGGAATATTTCCAAAAACAATTTGAAATGTGGACTCGTCAGACCACAGAACACTTTTCCACTTTGCATCAGTCCATCTTAGATGAGCTCAAGCCCAGAGAAGCTGGCGGCGTTTCTGGATGTTGTTGATAAATGGTTTTGGCTTTGCATAGTAGAGCTTTAACTTTCACTTAAAGATGTAGCGACCAACTGTATTTAGTGACAGTGGTTTTCTGAAGTGTTCTGAGCCCATGTGGTGATATCCTTTAGAGATGGATGTGGTTTTTTGATACAGTGCCGTCTGAGGGATGGAAGGTCACGCTCATTCAATGTTGGTTTCCGGCCATGCTGCTTACGTGGAGTGATTTCTCCAGATTCTCTGAACCTTTTGATGATATTATGGAGCGTAGATGTTGAAATCCCTCAATTTCTTGCAATGTCACTTTGAGAAAGGTTGTTCTTAAACTGTTTGACTATTTGCTCACACAGTTGTGGACAAAGGGGTGTACCTCGCCCCATCCTTTCTTGTGAAAGACTGGGAAGCTGTTTTTATAGCCAATCATGGCACCCACCTGTTCCCAATTAGCCTGCACACCTGTGGGATGTTCCAAATAAGTGTTTGATGAGCATTCCTCAACCTTATCAGTATTTATTGCCACCTTTCCCAACTTCTTTGTCACGTGTTGCTGGCATCAAATTCTAAAGTTAATGACTATTTGCAAAACAAAAAAAGTTTATGAGTTTGAAGATGAAATATGTTGTCTTTGTAGCATATTCAACTGAATATGGCTTGAAAAGGATTTTCAAATCTTTGTATTCTGTTTATATTTACATCTAACACAATTTCCCAACTCATATGGAAACAGGGTTTGTACTTGTTTATTTACTGTTAATATTTGCTTACTTCCTGTTTGAACATGTTCTATCTCCACTTCTGTTCAAATATAATAATCACTTATTCTTCTCTTCTTTGATACTTGACATAAGTTGTGGATGATATGACAAATGTAGGTATCGATCCGATACCAAGTATTTACAGATACATCGGTCATATTTAAAGTCCGCGTGCGTCCAGGGACGTATTTACTGACTTTATAAACATAATATATATTTTTTTCAAAAGGAAAAAAGATTTTGTGATGATAAAAAATATCGATGTAATCAAAGTAGTATCGACTATATACAGTATGCTCCTGCACTTGGTATCATTACAGTGGATGTCAGGTGTAGATCCACACATGGTGTTTACAGCTATTGTATCCTCCTACGCTGTGTAGTGAAGCATGTTTAGCTATTCCTGGTCCTCCAGTGATAATGCCACTTGTAAGAAACTCACTTTATTCATCGCCATGGAGACCAGGATTAGTGATTTAGAAGTAGCTCAAACACTGTGGATGGATGTTAGCCATGTGTTAAAGCAGCTCTTCCTGAGGGTGTTTCAGTGTTAGAACTTCACCTTTATCTTGACTTTATACACCAAAATGTGTCTATTCTCCCTTTTCTGTCTACACACTGTGTCTGCTTGGAGGTACTCTGTGTGTGTGCGCTGCCATACATGCTCCTCTGCTCCTAAAACCAGCGCCAGCATGCCCGTTAAAATAAATGAAATACATTTTTAGAGGGAGTACAGTACAGAATATGATTCATTAGTGTTGCAGTACTATACTAGTACAACCCTCAACAATGATGTGTTCTTACCTTTGACCCTCTTGGAGGAAGCCAGCAGCAGGTGGTCTTCAGGCAGAATGTGAGTGATGATGTCGATGGCACGTTCTGCATGGAACCTGAACACAGAGCCCAGGTCAACATCCAGTCCTGACCACAGACTTAAAACATGCAGGTCAACTGGACTCACAGAGCATCAATGAACTTCCCAGAACTGTACTGGTGGACGTAGGAGGAATAGGCCAGGTCTTCATGGGCTGTGGCAACGTGGATGTTCTTGCCTCCAAACACTGACTGCCTGATGTCCAGTGCTGTCTGGGAGGGAGAAGCACAAGGACTTTAATGGCAGCATGAAGGTCTTTCTACCTAAACACCTGAGCAGCAATCCAGGTCAAGACCATTGTGTGAAGGAATCGATAAAGTACTATCTATCTATCTGGATGGTAGGCGTTGCACATCATCAGGTATGTGCTACCACAAGCATCTCTTTCCATGTATTATACAACAAGTAAACCATTTTCCACCAGGTGGCAGTGATGTCCTGTGAGATGTTTCTAAAGTCCAAAGTGTTCCTCGGCTCAATAATGCTTGGCAATCACTGCCACTGATTTCTATCAATCAATCAATCAAAGTTGATTTATATAGCCCTTAATCACAAGTGTCTGAATAAAAAGCTTAATAGTGTACTATTGTGTGCCATGTGGGCGATGCATGTGTGATGTTGTCTGTAGTTGTCATGACAACAACAAGTCATTAAGATGGGCGTGTTTCTTTCAAAGGAGCAACCATTGCATGGATTACAGCATCAAGTGTAGTGGAACATGTCAATGTTACACACATGACAGCATTAACAGCCACACAAACATGTGGCAAATATTGACATTTGGTTTGCAACAAAATAAACAGTGTCCGTGATAAGTCATTAATAAACTATCTTTGTTCTACAACTGATAACAGCAGTTCATATGATCATTTCTAGATGACATTTACAGCCCTGAAATAGTGTTATTGTTTTCATTTTAATGCCCCGCCCTCCACACTTTGACCAATGAGAAAGTCTGTGAGTGTGTTACATCCAGGTTGCCATCTTGGTCCGGCTACTGCCACCGGTAAAGTTACTAAACATGTCAGACCTTCTTAGTCACTCTAAAAGTTACCATTCTCAACTTATTCATGACAAAGCCAGGAACTAAAGCAGGATTTATATCAGGGATACTTTTGAAAGATGGAGACCATTTTTTCATCTTACGCCAAACTTGCTCATTTCCTCCTTGATAGGTAAGTCAGGCATTTATTTACCTTTTCTTATGACTTGTCAAATATGGACATTTGCTATGTCAACTATATTATCTAACACAGTCTATGATCTTGTCTAATAAAGCTAGTATGTCCCTGCAACCAATGTTAGCATGCTAGCCCGGTCAAATAAACATGGACATACATGCTAACATATGCTAGTTAGCATGTATGTCCATGTGTCATCCAACTGACATATGTTTAAAAGTTATGTGGATATGTTAGTGTCAGTGCCTATTTCCTTCTCTATAGGTGTAGTGTCAGTGCCTATTTCCTTCTCTATATGTGTAGTGTCAGGGCCTATTTCCTACTCTAGATCTGTAGTGTCAGTGCCTATTTCCTTCTCTATATGTGTGGTGTCAGTGCCTATTTCCTACTCTAGATCTGTAGTGTCAGTGCCTATTTCCTTCTCTATATGTGTAGTGTCAGTGCCTATTTCCTACTCTATATGTGTAGTGTCAGTGCCTATTTCCTACTCTATATGTGTAGTGTCAGTGCCTATTTCCTTCTCTATATGTGTAGTGTCAGTGCCTATTTCCTTCTCTATATGTGTAGTGTCAGTGCCTATTTCCTTTTCTATATGTGTAGTGTCAGTGCCTATTTCCTACTCTATATGTGTAGTGTCAGTGCCTATTTCCTTCTCTATATGTGTAGTGTCAGTGCCTATTTCCTTCTCTATATGTGTAGTGTCAGTGCCTATTTCCTTCTCTATATGTGTAGTGTCAGTGCCTATTTCCTTCTCTATATGTGTAGTGTCAGTGCCTATTTCCTTCTCTATATGTGTAGTGTCAGTGCCTATTTCCTTCTCTATATGTGTAGTGTCAGTGCCTATTTCCTACTCTATATGTGTAGTGTCAGTGCCTATTTCCTTCTCTATATGTGTAGTGTCAGTGCCTATTTCTTTCTCTATATGTGTAGTGTCAGTGCCTATTTCCTTCTCTATATGTGTAGTGTCAGTGCCTATTTCCAACTCTATATGTGTAGTGTCAGTGCCTATTTCCTTCTCTATATGTGTAATGTCAGTGCCTATTTCCTTCTCTATATGTGTAGTGTCAGTGCCTATTTCCTTCTCTATACGTGTAGTGTCAGTGCCTATTTCCTTCTCTATATGTGTAGTGTCAGTGCCTATTTCCTTCTCTATATGTGTAGTGTCAGTGCCTATTTCCTTTTCTATATGTGTAGTGTCAGTGCCTATTTCCTACTCTATAGGTGTAGTGTCAGTGCCTATTTCCTTCTCTAAACGTGTAGTTTCAGTGCCTATTTCCTACTCTATATGTGTAGTAAGTTTTTAAGCCACTTATATACCTGACTACTGAATAATAAAGAAGGCTGTAAAAGGAGTGGAGCTACTTAATGACCTACTTACCTGGTAAATAGCAACTGACTGGCATATATTATCTACATTTAATAAGTAAAATCCATAGTCAAGCAGTGTGTCCGAGTATTTGGGATGCTTGTGGCCAAAGTGTTCTCTGTAAGACAAGGCATGAAGATGTTATTGAGATGATGTCATCACATGTAGAGGAAGCAGAGTAAAAATCTTACCTTGCTAGAAACACGGCATGTTTAATCAGCTGCTCTGCTTTCCTGAACTCTCTCTTCACCACACAGGCCTGCAGCACAACAAACATTAGACAAATAAGTTCTTGCACATGCACACATTATGGACTCCACCTCTTCTCCGGGGAAGAAGTCACACATCTTAAATACATGGAGTCACATGTCCACGGCAGTACAATGCAGGTTCAAACATATACCTTCTACACACGTGTCCCTCCAAGCACAGGAAAACACAGTAGGCCTAAATACTTGTTAAAACAAGGCAGGGGTTTTATTTAGCAGAGTTGGAAGAGTAACACTGTGTTTGAAAATGTAACTAAGTGCTTGTTTGGCATACCACCGTTTGAGGATCACTCTCCGATACCATTAGTGGTCATCAACAAAGCTCAAGGTTAGCCTGCTTCATCCTCAAAAAGAGTTGGAATGTTAGATTTGAAGAGTGAGTCATGACTTAATAGTGCAGTGCACCAAGATGAAACTTCTTGGAGTGTCAGCACACTTGTATTGTGGACAAATATACACCATTAACATTCTACATGAGTCTCACAATATATTCTTTTCTCTAGGAATGATAATGAAAACATTTTTAAAGTGGCTTGATTCTTGAAAATGATGAATCCGTTCAGAATTGTGTGTTAATAACAGTTGCGATTCGTATGTTAATTGAATTTTCCCGCACCGCTAATAAGTATCTATCGACATGTTTTTGGGTTGTGCGAGAAGCTGCAAGTTTGGACTAAATTTAGTGTCAGCTCTCTCTTTCCTGTGTTTACACTTCAGGGCAACTTGGTTTCCTTTGATTCTTCATCCCTACAAAGTGCTAAAGAAAGTGTACTTGTGTACAATTGTTGGTAAAGAAGGTGTACGTGTGTACAATTGTTGGTAAAGAAGGTGTACGTGTGTACAATTGTTGGTAAAGATGGTGTACGTGTGTACAATTGTTGGTAAAGAAGGTGTACGTGTGTACAATTGTTGGTAAAGATGGTGTACGTGTGTACAGTTGTTGGTAAAGATGGTGTACGTGTGTACAATTGTTGGTAAAGATGGTGTACGTGTGTACAATTGTTGGTAAAGAAGGTGTACGTGTGTACAATTGTTGGTAAAGAAGGTGTACGTGTGTACAATTGTTGGTAAAGAAGGTGTACGTGTGTACAATTGTTGGTAAAGAAGGTGTACTTGTGTACAATTGTTGGTAAAGAAGGTGTACGTGTGTACAACTTTTGCTAAAGAAGGTATACTTGTGTACAATTGTTGGTAAAGAAGGTGTACGTATGTACAATTGTTGGTAAAGAAGGTGTACGTGTGTACAATTGTTGGTAAAGATGGTGTACGTGTGTACAATTGTTGGTAAAGATGGTGTACGTGTGTACAATTGTTGGTAAAGATGGTGTACGTGTGTACAATTGTTGGTAAAGATGGTGTACGTGTGTACAATTGTTGGTAAAGATGGTGTACGTGTGTACAATTGTTGGAAGTGATGCTGCAATGTAGTGTTTTGTTATCCATGATTCTCCTTCTTCACTCAGCTCCTACTTCTGATGATGAAGAAGGAACTATCAGTACCAGGAGGAAGACACCACAACTAAGGACTAGTTTTACTAAAATATTGTAGTATTATTATGTATACTTTTGAGCCTGCGAACACAAAGATGTGTACATGATGATGACCCCAGCATGTAGAAATGTGAAGAACATGAAGTGACCTTGGAGGCCTGGCGAAGGACATCTACCACCACTTTGACTGGCAGCCCTGGAGTGATCTCCTTCATGGCCTCGATACACCATCGGTATGCCTGGAACATTCCAGAAGTACACATGTTGGTAGTAGTAATACTACATGATGATACACCATCGGTATGCCTGGAACATTCCAGAAGTACACATGTTGGTAGTAGTAATACTACATGATGATACACCATGGGTATGCCTGGAACATTCCAGAAGTACACATGTTGGTAGTAGTAATACTACATGATGATACACCATGGGTATGCCTGGAACATTCCAGAAGTACACATGTTGGTAGTAATAATACTACATGATGATACACCATGGGCATAGATGTATGTATAGATGTATAGATAGATTGTACTTTATTGATTCCTTCAGGAAAATTAAAATGATTAAAAGTATGCCTGGAACATTACATTAGTAGACATGTTGGTAGTAGTACATGTGTAGTAGTAATACTACATCATGTAAGAGTAATACAACATGATGAACAGTAATACTACATGTCATAACAGTAATACTACATGACTTAACAGTAGTACCACATGACGTAACAGTAATACTTCATGATGTAAGAGTAATACTACATGTTATAGCAGTAATACTACATGACGTAACACTACATGACTTAACAGTAGTACCACATGACGTAATAGTAATACTACATGATGTAAGGGTAATGCTACATGATGAACAGTAATACCACATGACGTAATACTACATGACATGATGCAGCAGTAATATAACAAGATGACCAGTAATACTACATGATGTAACAGTAATACTACATGATGTAACAGTAATACCACATGATGTAACAGTAATACTACATGATGTAACAGTAACACTACATGATGCAACAGTAATACTACATGATGTAACAGTAATACTACATGATGTAACAGTTATACCACATGATGTAACAGTAACACTACATGATGTAACAGTTATACCACATGATGTAACAGTAATACAACATGATGTAACAGTAATACTACATGACGTAACAGTAATACTACATGATGTAACAGTAATACTACATGATGTAACAGTAATACTACATGATGTAACAGTAATACCACATGATGTAACAGTAATACTACATGATGTAACAGTAACACTACATGATGCAACAGTAATACTACATGATGTAACAGTAATACTACATGATGTAACAGTAATACCACATGATGCAACAGTAATACTACATGATGTAACAGTAATACTACATGATGTAACAGTAATACCACATGATGCAACAGTAATACTACATGATGTAACAGTAATACCACATGATGTAACAGTAATACTACATGATGTAACAGTAACACTACATGATGCAACAGTAATACCACATGATGTAACAGTAACACTACATGATGTAACAGTAATACTACATGACGTAACAGTAATACTACATGATGTAACAGTAATACCACACGATGTAACAGTAACACTACATGATGTGACAGTAATACTACATGACGTAACAGTAATACTACATGACGTAACAGTAATACTACATGACGTAGCAGTTATACCACATGATGTAACAGTAATACTACATGATGTAACAGTAATACTACACGACGCAAAAGTAATACTACATGATGTAACAGTAATACTACATGTGACACTACATGACTTAACAGTGATACCACATGATGTAACAGTAATACTACATGACATACTCCAATTATATAATCATATAACATAAGTGTACCTCATCATAGTATATAATCCTAGTATATAGTCATATAGTACATAATAATACCTCATCATAATATATAATCATATGGGATATACTGGTTTAATATATAATCCTACCTCATCATAGTATATAATCACATAGTACATAATTGTATAGCATACAATCCTACCTCATCATAGTGACTTTTGGCAAAGAGCAAGGCACACAGTTCTCCATAGAGCGCTGCCTTGTTGGCCTGGTGACCATGTTTGGCTAACTTGTCCATGTGAGACTGAGCCAGCTTGAAGGTGTCTTCTCCCAGGTGGTACTTACAGTTACCATTGCGGACATGAAGGATCCTGTCGACATCAATACAATATTTACACTTACCATTGTGGACATCAATACAATATTTACAGTTACCATTGTGTACATCAATACAATATTTACAGTTACCATTGTGTACATCAATACAATATTTACAGTTACCATTGTGTACATCAATACAATATTTACAGTTACCATTGTGGACATCAATACAATATTTACAGTTACCATTGTGGACATCAATACAATATTTACACTTACCATTGTGGACATCAATACAATATTTACAGTTACCATTGTGTACATCAATACAATATTTACAGTTACCATTGTGTACATCCTGTGGACATGAAGATGACATGAAACCAACATGAAGAGGATCCAGTGTCTCATTGGGCTCCTTTTCTCATCTACTTGTTCATACTGACTGACCTTCATATGCACTGGTACTTCATTATGTTACTTTACTTACTTAAATAATTACTTATGTTACTTTACTTACTTAATTACTTGTTACCTTATTTACTTACTCACTTATGTAGCGTAACTTTACTTACTTAATTACTCACTTGTTACTTTTCTTACTTAATTAATTACTTATGTCACTATACTCACTTAATTCATTACTTATGTTACTTTACTTACTAAATTAATTATATAATTAATATAATTATAATATATTATGGTTATAATTAATTATTATTTTATCAACGTGTTAAAAGTGCAGTTGCATTGTTGGTGATTCATTAGAAAAAGAATGGAAAAAATTCATATTAATAAAATAAAATGAATAAAAATATCAATGAAAAATAAAATTAAATAAAACATTTAAATTAGAAAATTAAAAAAGAATGAAGGTTACGGCAAGCCGAATAATCACTTTTTATTTCCCCTAAAAGACACGTTGTGTGTTTTTATGTGATTAATCACACAAACTAATGGCTAGATTACTAAAGTAATGTCAAGATGTATTTCTTCTTTCAGAAAAAAAGAGCCGTGTAGGTTAAAAAAGTGTCCACTGTAGAGGAGTTGGAATCTAAGATGCTAATGTCTTTACACTGGTCCAAGTTTTTAGGAACTTAATGCAAAAATGTTCAAGCCTGTCCAAGTTGTGAACTGAAGTCATTACCCAGGTTGGCAGTTCAATGCCCCCTGGTTATTTAGTCCAATACTAACGTTTGTGTATCAGGCTCGCAAAACACTTTCACATTCCTCCCAACACTCCTCATTGCTTGTCTTTCACTCATTGAAGTCAAAGGAATGATATGTTGTTACACACTTCAATGGAACATTCAAGTCCACTATTATGCAAATGTCTTTCCAGCTTCATGATAGCATCACAGAAAACCACTGAGAGATGGATAAACTGAAAGTGTATCACAGGTGTGTGTGTGTGTGTGTGTGTGTGTGTGTGCGTGTGTGCGCGTGTGTGTGGGTGGGTGCGTGCGTGCGTGCGTGCGTGTGTGTGTGTGCAGACATTGATGTGATATAGAGGAAAAAGTCCAAACATGAGAATATGCTGCAAAGGTCATTCATGTCCGCAATTCAACCTCCAATATGAAAGTGATATAAAGTCTGTTCTGTTCTAATGTTGATGACCTGACTTACAGTTGATGCAAACCTCAGAATTTCAATGGTAGCTTTTCATCAACTGTAAGTTATGATCACCCATATGATGACCAGAGAAGTCTTGACATATCTTCAGTTGCATGTTATGAACTTACATCATCCACTACTTTCACCTTGTAAAGGGAAACAAAGCTTTGCACGTATGGAGGGTGTATAAACAGAAGCTTTGCATGTATGGAGGGTGTATAAACAGAAGCTGTGCATGTATGGAGGGTGTATAAACAGAAGCTGTGCATGTATGGAGGGTGTATAAACAGAAGCTTTGCATGTATGGAGGGTGTATAAACAGAAGCTGTGCATGTATGCAGGGTGTATAAACAGAAGCTTTGCATGTATGGAGGGTGTATAAACAGAAGCTTTGCATGTATGGAGGGTGTATAAACAGAAGCTTTACATGTATGGAGGGTGTATAAACAGAAGCTGTGCATGTATGGAGGGTGTATAAACAGAAGCTTTGCACGTATGGAGGGTGTATAAACAGAAGCTTTGCATGTATGGAGGGTGTATAAACAGAAGCTGTGCATGTATGGAGGGTGTATAAACAGAAGCTTTGCATGTATGGAGGGTGTATAAACAGAAGCTGTGCATGTATGGAGGGTGTATAAACAGAAGCTTTACATGTATGGAGGGTGTATAAACAGAAGCTTTGCATGTATGGAGGGTGTATAAACAGAAGCTTTACATGTATGGAGGGTGTATAAACAGAAGCTGTGCATGTATGGAGGGTGTATAAACAGAAGCTTTGCATGTATGGAGGGTGTATAAACAGAAGCTTTACATGTATGGAGGGTGTATAAACAGAAGCTGTGCATGTATGGAGGGTGTATAAACAGAAGCTTTACATGTATGGAGGGTGTATAAACAGAAGCTTTGCATGTATGGAGGGTGTATAAACAGAAGCTTTACATGTATGGAGGGTGTATAAACAGAAGCTGTGCATGTATGGAGGGTGTATAAACAGAAGCTTTGCATGTATGGAGGGTGTATAAACAGAAGCTGTGCATGTATGGAGGGTGTATAAACAGAAGCTTTGCACGTATGGAGGGTGTATAAACAGAAGCTTTGCATGTATGGAGGGTGTATAAACAGAAGCTGTGCATGTATGGAGGGTGTATAAACAGAAGCTGTGCATGTATGGAGGGTGTATAAACAGAAGCTTTGCATGTATGGAGGGTGTATAAACAGAAGCTTTACATGTATGGAGGGTGTATAAACAGAAGCTTTGCATGTATGGAGGGTGTATAAACAGAAGCTTTGCACGTATGGAGGGTGTATAAACAGAAGCTGTGCATGTATGGAGGGTGTATAAACAGAAGCTTTGCATGTATGGAGGGTGTATAAACAGAAGCTTTGCATGTATGGAGGGTGTATAAACAGAAGCTTTGCATGTATGGAGGGTGTATAAACAGAAGCTGTGCATGTATGGAGGGTGTATAAACAGAAGCTTTGCATGTATGGAGGGTGTATAAACAGAAGCTGTGCATGTATGGAGGGTGTATAAACAGAAGCTTTGCACGTATGGAGGGTGTATAAACAGAAGCTGTGCATGTATGGAGGGTGTATAAACAGAAGCTTTGCATGTATGGAGGGTGTATAAACAGAAGCTTTGCATGTATGCAGGGTGTATAAACAGAAGCTTTGCATGTATGGAGGGTGTATAAACAGAAGCTTTGCACGTATGGAGGGTGTATAAACAGAAGCTGTGCATGTATGGAGGGTGTATAAACAGAAGCTGTGCATGTATGGAGGGTGTATAAACAGAAGCTTTGCATGTATGGAGGGTGTATAAACAGAAGCTGTGCACGTATGGAGGGTGTATAAACAGAAGCTGTGCATGTATGGAGGGTGTATAAACAGAAGCTGTGCATGTATGGAGGGTGTATAAACAGAAGCTTTGCATGTATGGAGGGTGTATAAACAGAAGCTGTGCATGTATGGAGGGTGTATAAACAGAAGCTTTGCACGTATGGAGGGTGTATAAACAGAAGCTTTGCATGTATGGAGGGTGTATAAACAGAAGCTGTGCATGTATGGAGGGTGTATAAACAGAAGCTGTGCACGTATGGAGGGTGTATAAACAGAAGCTTTGCATGTATGGAGGGTGTATAAACAGAAGCTTTGCATGTATGGAGGGTGTATAAACAGAAGCTTTGCATGTATGGAGGGTGTATAAACAGAAGCTTTGCATGTATGGAGGGTGTATAAACAGAAGCTGTGCATGTATGGAGGGTGTATAAACAGAAGCTTTGCATGTATGGAGGGTGTATAAACAGAAGCTTTGCACGTATGGAGGGTGTATAAACAGAAGCTGTGCATGTATGGAGGGTGTATAAACAGAAGCTTTGCATGTATGGAGGGTGTATAAACAGAAGCTTTGCATGTATGCAGGGTGTATAAACAGAAGCTTTGCATGTATGGAGGGTGTATAAACAGAAGCTTTGCACGTATGGAGGGTGTATAAACAGAAGCTGTGCATGTATGGAGGGTGTATAAACAGAAGCTGTGCACGTATGGAGGGTGTATAAACAGAATCTGTGCATGTATGGAGGGTGTATAAACAGAAGCTGTGCATGTATGGAGGGTGTATAAACAGAATCTGTGCATGTATGGAGGGTGTATAAACAGAAGCTTTGCATGTATGGAGGGTGTATAAACAGAAGCTTTGCATGTATGCAGGGTGTATAAACAGAAGCTTTGCATGTATGGAGGGTGTATAAACAGAAGCTTTGCACGTATGGAGGGTGTATAAACAGAAGCTGTGCATGTATGGAGGGTGTATAAACAGAAGCTTTGCACGTATGGAGGGTGTATAAACAGAAGCTGTGCATGTATGGAGGGTGTATAAACAGAAGCTGTGCACGTATGGAGGGTGTATAAACAGAAGCTGTGCATGTATGGAGGGTGTATAAACAGAAT
The DNA here is from genome assembly GCF_033978795.1 of Nerophis ophidion. Taxonomy (NCBI): domain Eukaryota; kingdom Metazoa; phylum Chordata; class Actinopteri; order Syngnathiformes; family Syngnathidae; genus Nerophis; species Nerophis ophidion. The sequence continues at coordinate 60,579,136 of NC_084623.1, read as the reverse complement.
CTGTGCATGTATGGAGGGTGTATAAACAGAAGCTGTGCACGTATGGAGGGTGTATAAACAGAAGCTGTGCATGTATGGAGGGTGTATAAACAGAAGCTGTGCATGTATGGAGGGTGTATAAACAGAAGCTTTGCATGTATGGAGGGTGTATAAACAGAAGCTGTGCACGTATGGAGGGTGTATAAAGAGAAAAGAAGATGACTGACCTGACACAACATTCCACAGCCCTGTAGCAGTGCAGCACCTCACTGTGGAGAGCACAGAGCTGCAAGCAGGAAAGAAAGACTTTCTCTGCGTCTGCATACCAGCCTGCATCCGACAGGAAGCCCCCTGCAGCACAACAACACACAGTCAGCATGTTGGCTAACAAACACATCCTATATGGGAACTGCAAATGTTGCCCAGCATTAGCTGCCGTGCCAAAAGTACTTCCATCTTGATTTTGACCAAAACTTCTACATCAAAAAACACCTCATGAAACTGTTTTTTGGGTGTTTGCGTTACCAGTTTCTTATAGTGATATTTATGTTTGACACATTTCTAGGGGTAATGGAAACGCAGCTATTCACAGTCCTTACTTAAGAATAGAACACATTCTAACTAGTTTAATACGGCAAGTAAGAGGTAGCTAACAATGGAGCTAATTGGAGTTCTTTTTGCACCCATAATGTCCTCTAAAAAACATCAAAAAAGCGCCAACAATACTGCATCTGTTTAGCTTCTAAAACTTGTAGATCATCCTCCTTATGTTCAGGCTCAAAAATAGAAGTTTCTGGATCATCATTTGTCCCAATGTAGTCTTTGTTGTCTCTCATCAAGTCTGACATGATTAGTAGTCTTGTTGATGTTGAAGGGAAAGTAAACATTGTGATGTGAAATTAATACTTAAAATGATCAAAAGATGTAACTATTACATGTTATTATGAATGTTACTACATGAAATATATAGTGTGCATATAAAATATATAAATATTAAATGTTATTATGAATGTTACTACATGACATATATACTTAGTGTGTATATAAAATATGTAAATACTACATGTTATTATGAATGTTACTACATGACATATATACTTACAGTGTGTATATAAAATATGTAAATACTACATGTTATTATTAATGCTACTACATTAAATATATACTAACAGTGTGTACATCAATTATGTAAATATAACATGTTTTTTCCAAACTTCGCCACGCTGTCCCGGGAAAGTGGCTGTGCCAGCAATCTGAGGGTTACTGGTTCAATCCCCACCTTCTACCATCCTAGTCACGTCCGTTGTGTCCTTGGGCAAGACACATCACCCTTGCTCCTGATGGGTCCTGGTTAGCACCTTGCATGGCAGTTCCCGCCATCAGTGTGTGTGAATGTGTGTGTGAATGGGCAAATGTGGAAATACTGTCAAAGCGCTTCGAATTCCTTAAAAAAAAAAGGTAGAAAAGCACTATACAAGTACAACCATTTACCATGTTATCATTAATGCTACTACATTACATATATACTTTCAGTGTATATATAAAATATGTATCAATCAATCAATCAATGTTTATTTATATAGCCCCAAATCACAAATGTCTCAAAGGACTGCACAAATCATTACGACTACAACATCCTCGGAAGAACCCACAAAAGGGCAAGGAAAACTCACACCCAGTGGGCAGGGAGAATTCACATTCAGTGGGACGCCAGCGACAATGCTGACTATGAGAAACCTTGGAGAGGACCTCAGATGTGGGCAACCCCCCCCCTCTAGGGGACCGAAAGCAATGGATGTCGAGCGGGTCCAACATGATACTGTGAAAGTTCAATCCATAGTGGCTCCAAGACAGCAGCGAGAGTCCCGTCCACAGGAAACCATCTGAAGCGGATCAGCAGCGTAGAGATGTCCCCAACCGATACAGGCGAGCGGTCCATCCTGGGTCCCGACGAGCGGTCCATCCTGGGTCTCGACTCTGGACAGTCAGTACTTCATCCATGGTCATCGGACCGGACCCCCTCCACAAGGGAGGGGGGGACATAGGAGAAAGAAAAGAAGCGGCAGATCAACTGGTCTAAAAAGGAGGTCTATTTAAAGGCTAGAGTATACAAATGAGTTTTAAGATGAGACTTAAATGCTTCTACTGAGGTAGCATCTCGAACTGTTACCGGGAGGGCATTCCAGAGTACTGGAGCCCGAACGGAAAATGCTCTATAGCCCGCAGACTTTTTTTGAGCTCTAGGAATCACTAATAAGCCGGAGTCTTTTGAACGCAGATTTCTTGCCGGGACATACGGTACAATACAATCGGCAAGATAGGCTGGAGCTAGACCGTGTAGTATTTTATACGTAAGTAATAAAACCTTAAAGTCACATCTTAAGTGCACAGGAAGCCAGTGCAGGTGAGCCAGTACAGGCGTAATATGATCAAACTTTCTTGTTCTTGTCAAAAGTCTAGCAGCCGCATTTTGTACCAACTGTAATCTTTTAATGCTAGACATGGGGAGACCCGAAAATAATACGTTACAGTAATCGAGACGAGACGTAACAAACGCATGGATAATGATCTCGGCGTCTTTAGTGGACAAAATGGAGCGAATTTTAGCGATATTACGGAGATGAAAGAAGGCCGTTTTAGTAACGCTTTTAATGTGTGACTCAAAGGAGAGAGTTGGGTCGAAGATAATACCCAGATTTTTTACAGAGTCACCTTGTTTTATTATTTGGTTGTCAAATGTTAGAGTTGTATTATTAAATAGAGGTCGGTGTCTAGCAGGACCGATAATCAGCATTTCCGTTTTTTTGGCATTAAGTTGCAAAAAGTTAGCGGACATCCATTGTTTAATTTCATTAAGACACGCTTCCAACTGACTACAGTCCGGCATGTTGGTCAGCTTTAGGGGCATGTAAAGTTGGGTGTCATCAGCATAACAGTGAAAGCTAATACCGTATTTGCGTATGACGTCACCTAGCGGCAGCATGTAGATGCTGAAGAGTACAGGGCCAAGGACCGAACCCTGGGGAACTCCACACGTTACCTTAACATAGTCCGAGGTCACACTGTTATAGGAGACGCACTGCATCCTATCAGTAAGATAAGAGTTAAACCATGACAGGGCTGAGTCTGACATACCAATTCGTATTTTGATACGCTCTAATAAAATATTATGATCGACGGTATCGAAAGCAGCGCTAAGATCGAGGAGCAGCAACATAGATGACGCATCAGAGTCCATCGTTAGCAATAGATCATTAGTCAATTTTGCGAGGGCTGTCTCAGTCGAGTGATTTGCCCTGAAACCGGATTGAAAGGTTTCACATAGATTGTTAAACGCTAAGTGCTCATTTAGCTGCTCCGCAACAATTTTTTCGAGGATTTTCGAAATAAAGGGAAGGTGAGACACCGGTCGGTAGTTTACCATGAGGTCAGGATCGAGGTTAGGTCTTTTAAGGAGAGGATGAATAACCGCTTTTTTGAATGCAACGGGAACAGTGCCCGAGGAAAGTGATAAGTTTATAATATTTAGCACTGATGGACCTAATAATACAAAAAGCTCCTTGATAAGTTTCCCAGGAAGTGGGTCAAGTAAACATGTTGTTTGTTTTATTCCATTTACACGTTGTAACAATCCTTCTAATGTTATTTCATCAAAACGAGAGAAACTATTTTGGATATTTGCAGTATCCGCCGTATATACAATCGTATCTGTGTTACTATAACCCCGTTGTAGCTGGGACGCATTGTCTTTAATCTCCTTTCTAATAAGTTCAATTTTCTTATTAAAGAACTTCATAAAGTCATCTGCCGAATGGGTGGAGCTACTGGAAGGAGTCCCTTGTTGGGTTAGCGATGCTACAGTACTAAACAAAAATTTTGGATCGTTTTTATTAATGCGGATGAGATTTGAGTAATAATTAGTTTTAGCTAAGGTAAGCATGCGTTTATAAGTTATTAAACTATCACTCCATGCTTGATGGTGCACCTCAAGTTTAGTCGTGCGCCATTTGCGTTCCAGCTTTCTACATAATAATTATATATATGACATGTTATTATGAATGTTACTACATGACATATATAGTGTGTATATAAAATATGTAAATATTACATGTTATCATGAATGTTACTATGTGACATATCTACTTACAGTGTGTATATAAACTATGTATAACATGTTATTATGAATGGCTTCACGGTGGCAGAGGGGTTAGTGCGTCTGCCTCACAATACGAAGGTCCTGCAGTCCTGGGTTCAAATCCAGGCTCGGGATCTTTCTATGTGGAGTTTGCATGTTCTCCCCGTGAATGCGTGGGTTCCCTCCGGGTACTCCGGCTTCCTCCCACTTCCAAAGACATGCACCTGGGGATAGGCCCCTCCCACCTCCAAAGACATGCACCTGGGGATAGGTTGATTGGCAACACTAAATTGGCCCTAGTGTGTGAATGTGAGTGTGAATGTGGTCTGTCTATCTGTGTTGGCCCTGCGATGAGGTGGCGACTTGTCCAGGGTGTACCCCGCCTTCCGCCCGATTGTAGCTGAGATAGGCGCCAGCGCCCCCCGCGACCCCACAAGGGAATAAGCGGTAGAAAATGGAAAAAATGTTATTATGAATGTTACTACATGACATATATAGTGTGTATATAAAATATGTAAATATTACATGTTATTATGAATGTTACTATGTGACATATCTACTTACAGTGTGTATATCAAATATGTAAATATTACATGATATGAACATTACCACATTACATATATACTTACAGTGTGTATTTAAAATATGTAAATATGACATGTTATTATGAATGTTAGTACATGACATATATACTTACATCATGTATATATTACATATTATTATGAATGTTAGTACATGACATATATACTTACATCATGTATATATTACATATTATTATGAATGTTAGTACATGACATATATACTTACATCATGTATATATTACATGTTATTATGAATGTTAGTACATGACATATATACTTACATCATGTATATATTACATATTATTATGAATGTTACTACATGGCATATATACTTAGATCATGTATATATTACATGTTATTATGAATGTTAGTACATGACATATATACTTAGATCATGTATATATTACATGTTATTATGAATGTTAGTACATGACATATATACTTACATCATGTATATATTACATATTATTATGAATGTTAGTACATGACATATATACTTAGATCATGTATATATTACATGTTATTATGAATGTTAGTACATGACATATATACTTACATCATGTATATATTACATATTATTATGAATGTTAGTACATGACATATATACTTACATCATGTATATATTACATGTTATTATGAATGTTACTAGATACTACATATATACTTACATCATGTATATATTACATGTTATTATGAATGTTACTAGATATGACATATATACTTACATCATGTATATATTACATATTATTATGAATGTTACTACATGGCATATATACTTAGATCATGTATATATTACATGTTATTATGAATGTTAGTACATGACATATATACTTAGATCATGTATATATTACATGTTATTATGAATGTTAGTACATGACATATATACTTACATCATGTATATATTACATATTATTATGAATGTTAGTACATGGCATATATACTTCCAGCGTGTATATAGAACCTTCATGGATGTTTTTAGAGCGCTTTATAGGCGGACTAGAGTGACTCCTTTTGGCTCAGTTGATAGCTGACTTTTGCTAACATTTATTTAGGAGATAGAATGCATAAAAAAAGAAAAAGGTGTGTTCATAAGGATTGTAAATGGTGGATACATTTAAAGTGTAGGTGATGGAATATTTCTACTTCAATGGCGGTCATGTCCTAACTGGACTGGTTAGTGCACTCATGCATGAAGTCAGCGAGACGTGAGAAGAGTGAAGGCGAGAATGGACATTGAAGTGGAGACTGGCCATATTTACCCAACACGAAGCCAAACTGGATGGCCTTCTCTTTGACGTGGACGTGAGACTCTGCGATGTATGAGCAGCGGCGGCTGAAGGAGTTGGCCAGCACGGAGGCCACCTTCACGCCGTGGTCCATCAAGGCCTGGAAGCAGTGGTGCAGAAGATGTCTGTGGAGGAACAACATGTCTTCATTACACATCACACGCACTAGCTACACTAGCAGTATGCTGTGGCAAAGGACAAAAGGGAGCCACTTCTCCTGGTTGGCAATAACTTCCATTCTTTACTAGCGATCGGCGCTTCAAACACATCTCTACACTATGTCTGGGAGACATTTCTCTCTGATTGATAGTCCTGCATATTGTAAGTGGAAGTTATTATTTATTTGTTGAAAGATGGCCAGTAAAGCCTACTATTGGGTCATTGTGGTAGTTTTTGATGAATACTCGGGCCTACTATGCTACTACACTTGGTAATTGTGGTAGCCGTTGTTGTGTTATTTATATTTCTCTTTTTTTTTATAAATAACTTAGATTTATATTGCGCTTTTCTAAACACTCAAAGCGCTCACATAGAAGTAGGACTCAACATACATTCACACGATGGTGGTGGTAAGCTACATCTGTAGCCACAGCTGCCCTGGGGTAGACTGACGGAAGCGTGGCTGCCAGTTTGCACCTACGGCCCCTCCGACCACCACCAATCATTCATTCATCATTCATTCACCAGTGTGAGCGGCACTGGGTGAAGTGTCCTGCCCAAGGACACAACGGCAGCCATTTTTTGGATGTCAATAGGTGGGAAGCGAACCTGCAACTCTCAGGTTTCTGGCCGGCCGCTCTACCCACTACATTATGCCGCCCCTGCGTTTATTTGTTAAGTTATATTCATTATATGTGTTTGAATTGCCGTGAATATATGTTATAAAATATCGCAAGTTTATGTTTGGAATTATTTACATTGTGTGTAAGTCACAACACCTGTAACAACAGCATGTACGTGCACAGGTGAAACACCTGTAACAAGAGCATGTAGGTGCACAGGTGAAACACCTGTAACAAGAGCATGTACGTGCACAGGTGAAACACCTGTAACAACAGCATGTACGTGCACAGGTGAAACACCTGTAACAAGAGCATGTAGGTGCACAGGTGAAACACCTGTAACAAGAGCATGTACGTGCACAGGTGAAACACCTGTAACAAGAGCATGTAGGTGCACAGGTGAAACACCTGTAACAAGAGCATGTAGGTGCACAGGTGAAACACCTGTAACAAGAGCATGTACGTGCACAGGTGAAACACCTGTAACAAGAGCATGTACGTGCACAGGTGAAACACCTGTAACAAGAGCATGTAGGTGCACAGGTGAAACACCTGTAACAAGAGCTTAGAGTATAGGTGCACAGGTGAAACACCTGTAACAAGAGCTTAGAGTATAGGTGCACAGGTGAAACACCTGTAACAAGAGCATGTAGGTGCACAAGTGAAACACCTGTAACAAGAGCTTAGAGTAGAGGTGCACAGGTGAAACACCTGTAACAAGAGCATGTAGGTGCACAAGTGAAACACCTGTAACAAGAGCATAGAGTAGAGGTGCACAGGTGAAAGTTATGGCCAGATGTGGGCGGTGAAACACTTTTAGAGCCTTGTAAGGTAACACCTGAGCCTAGTTGTGTGCGAAGTTCAACTAGTTGTCCTTCACCTGGGTGTACATGGACTAGTTGTCCTTCACCTGGGTGTACATGGACAAGTTGTCCTTCACCTGGGTGTACATGGACTAGTTGTCCTTCACCTGGGTGTACATGGACTAGTTGTCCTTCACCTGGGTGTACATGGACTAGTTGTCCTTCACCTGGGTGTACATGGACTAGTTGTCCTTCACCTGGGTGTACATGGGCTAGTTGTCCTTCACCTGGGTGTACATGGGCTAGTTGCCCTTCACCTGGGTGTACATGGACTAGTTGTCTTTCACCTGGGTGTACATGGACTAGTTGTCCTTCACCTGGGTGTACATGGACTAGTTGTCTCTCACCTGGGTGTACATGGACTAGTTGTCCTTCACCTGGGTGTACATGGACTAGTTGTCCTTCACCTGGGTGTACATGGACTAGTTGTCCTTCACCTGGGTGTACATGGACTAGTTGTCCTTCACCTGGGTGTACATGGACTAGTTGTCCTTCACCTGGGTGTACATGGACTAGTTGTCCTTCACCTGGGTGTACATGGGCTAGTTGTCCTTCACCTGGGTGTACATGGACTAGTTGTCCTTCACCTGGGTGTACATGGACTAGTTGTCCTTCACCTGGGTGTACATGGACTAGTTGTCCTTCACCTGGGTGTACATGGACTAGTTGTCCTTCACCTGGGTGTACATGGACTAGTTGTCCTTCACCTGGGTGTACATGGACTAGTTGTCCTTCACCTGGGTGTACATGGACTAGTTGTCCTTCACCTGGGTGTACATGGACTAGTTGTCCTTCACCTGGGTGTACATGGACTAGTTGTCTTTCACCTGGGTGTACATGGACTAGTTGTCCTTCACCTGGGTGTACATGGACTAGTTGTCCTTCACCTGGGTGTACATGGACTAGTTGTCCTTCACCTGGGTGTACATGGGCTAGTTGTCCTTCACCTGGGTGTACATGGACTAGTTGTCTTTCACCTGGGTGTACATGGACTAGTTGTCCTTCACCTGGGTGTACATGGACTAGTTGTCTTTCACCTGGGTGTACATGGACTAGTTGTCCTTCACCTGGGTGTACATGGACTAGTTGTCCTTCACCTGGGTGTACATGGGCTAGTTGTCCTTCACCTGGGTGTACATGGGCTAGTTGTCCTTCACCTGGGTGTACATGGACTAGTTGTCCTTCACCTGGGTGTACATGGGCTAGTTGTCCTTCACCTGGGTGTACATGGACTAGTTGTCCTTCACCTGGGTGTACATGGGCTAGTTGTCCTTCACCTGGGTGTACATGGACTAGTTGTCTTTCACCTGGGTGTACATGGACTAGTTGTCCTTCACCTGGGTGTACATGGACTAGTTGTCCTTCACCTGGGTGTACATGGACTAGTTGTCCTTCACCTGGGTGTACATGGACTAGTTGTCCTTCACCTGGGTGTACATGGACTAGTTGTCCTTCACCTGGGTGTACATGGGCTAGTTGTCCTTCACCTGGGTGTACATGGACTAGTTGTCTTTCACCTGGGTGTACATGGACTAGTTGTCCTTCACCTGGGTGTACATGGACTAGTTGTCTTTCACCTGGGTGTACATGGACTAGTTGTCCTTCACCTGGTTGTACATGGACTAGTTGTCCTTCACCTGGGTGTACATGGACTAGTTGTCCTTCACCTGGTTGTACATGGACTAGTTGTCCTTCACCTGGGTGTACATGGACTAGTTGTCCTTCACCTGGGTGTACATGGACTAGTTGTCCTTCACCTGGGTGTACATGGACTAGTTGTCCTTCACCTGGGTGTACATGGACTAGTTGTCCTTCACCTGGGTGTACATGGACTAGTTGTCCTTCACCTGGGTGTACATGGACTAGTTGTCCTTCACCTGGGTGTACATGGACTAGTTGCCCTTCACCTGGGTGTACATGGACTAGTTGTCCTTCACCTGGGTGTACATGGACTAGTTGTCCTTCACCTGGGTGTACATGGACTAGTTGCCCTTCACCTGGGTGTACATGGGCTAGTTGTCCTTCACCTGGGTGTACATGGACTAGTTGTCCTTCACCTGGGTGTACATGGACTAGTTGTCCTTCACCTGGTTGTACATGGACTAGTTGTCCTTCACCTGGGTGTACATGGACTAGTTGTCCTTCACCTGGTTGTACATGGACTAGTTGTCCTTCACCTGGGTGTACATGGACTAGTTGTCCTTCACCTGGGTGTACATGGACTAGTTGTCCTTCACCTGGGTGTACATGGACTAGTTGTCCTTCACCTGGGTGTACATGGACTAGTTGTCCTTCACCTGGGTGTACATGGACTAGTTGTCCTTCACCTGGGTGTACATGGACTAGTTGTCCTTCACCTGGTTGTACATGGACTAGTTGTCCTTCACCTGGGTGTACATGGACTAGTTGTCCTTCACCTGGGTGTACATGGACTAGTTGTCCTTCACCTGGGTGTACATGGACTAGTTGTCCTTCACCTGGGTGTACATGGACTAGTTGTCCTTCACCTGGGTGTACATGGACTAGTTGTCCTTCACCTGGGTGTACATGGACTAGTTGTCCTTCACCTGGGTGTACATGGACTAGTTGTCCTTCACCTGGGTGTACATGGACTAGTTGTCCTTCACCTGGGTGTACATGGACTAGTTGTCCTTCACCTGGGTGTACATGGACTAGTTGCCCTTCACCTGGGTGTACATGGAAAGAAAGAAGACCTTTTTGCAAATGAGGCTCTTCTTTGAGAAACCTGCGTGTTTGAAAGTGCACCAGCTGTCCTGGATCAGTCCATGGCCTTTGGTGTAGAACCTGGGACATCTTGGCACCACGCTTACTTGGACCTGAGCCATGTTGAATTCACACTGCACCTCTTTAGTCTGGACTTGTCACACATTGAAGTCTCTCCAACTGTACTCTCTAGTCTCCAATACTCATTTATAGTGCTGGGTGCCATGGACCCCAGTCGGCCAAATGGTGACATACATCACTATGTGAAACAAAACCTGCAAAGCACTCCATGACTGTTCCTACCAGGATTCTGACAATTACTTTCAGAAACTAATTAATTATAGGTACTCGTTACTTACACTAACAAGTAGGGATATCCCGATGCAGGTTTTTACACTTCCGATCCGATACCGATATTGTTTTTGCACTTCCGATCCGATACCGATACTGGCCTATGTATTAAAGTTTAAAGTTATTTAGCCTACTTAGTTGTCAGATTCATGTTGAAAAGGGTTTTAGTACTCTTGATAACAACTAGCCAGGTGAGTTAGGTGAGTTTGAATAATACACAATGGTTGGTATTCAAGGATAAACACAAAATAGAAAAAATTAAACATGACAAACAGAAATAGCATCATTAAACAGTAAAAAAGTGAAACGTATAAAGAGCAAATAATGCTGTAAACATTATTAAAAATAACAAAACACACAAACAACCTGAGTGGGATAAAATGTCTATAACTCAGCATCAATAATTGCTCTTGAACAAGTGTAAACTTAAAAAATAATAATAATAATAAAAAAAAAATATATATATATATATATATATATATCTACACACTCCTTTCAATTGTTTGCCCCAGTCAGGGGGGGGCAAACAATTGAAGTCCAAGCATAATGGGGAGATTCTTTGTAACAAAGACGAGCACTTCAAGATGCTCAGGTGTCAGCCTGCTCCTGTGTTCATCAATGATGAGTGCTGAAATGCCTCTCACTCGTTAGAGCAGAGTGCGTGTGTGTGCCTTAAAGAGAAGTTTCCTATGAGAGCAGTGTGTGTGTGTGTGTGTGTGTGTGTGTGTGTGTGTGTGTGTGTGTGTGCCTTAAAGAGAAGTTTCATATGAGAGCAGAGTGTGTGTGTGCCTTTAATAGAAGTTTCCTATTAGAGCAGAGTGCGTGTGTGTGCCTTTAAGAGAAGTTTCATATGAGAGCAGAGAGAGTGTGTGTGTGTGTGTGTGTGTGTGTGTGTGTGTGTGTGTGTGTGTGTGTGTGTGTGTGTGTGTGCCTTTAAGAGAAGTTTCATATGAGAGCAGAGTGTGTGTGTGCCTTTAATAGAAGTTTCCTATTAGAGCAGAGTGCGTGTGTGTGCCTTTAAGAGAAGTTTCATATGAGAGCAGAGAGTGTGTGTGTGTGTGTGTGTGTGTGTGTGTGTGTGTGTGTGTGTGTGTGTGTGTGTGTGTGCTTTTATGAGAAGTTTCATGAGAGCAGAGTGCGTGTGTGTGCCTTTAAGAGAAGTTTCATATGAGAGCAGAGAGTGTGTGTGTGTGTGTGTGCTTTTATGAGAAGTTTCATGAGAGCAGAGTGCGTGTGTGTGCCTTTAAGAGAAGTTTCATATGAGAGCAGAGTGTGTGTGTGCCTTTAATAGAAGTTTCCTATTAGAGCAGAGTGCGTGTGTGTGCCTTTAAGAGAAGTTTCATATGAGAGCAGTGTGTGTGTGCCTTTAATAGAAGTTTCCTATTAGAGCAGAGTGCGTGTGTGTGCCTTTAAGAGAAGTTTCATATGAGAGCAGAGAGTGTGTGTGTGTGTGTGCCTTTAAGAGAAGTTTCATATGAGAGCAGTGTGTGTGTGTGTGTGTGTGTGTGTGCCTTTAAGAGGCGGTGTCTGTTGCCAAGTGAAGCTGTATTTGTTAGCTTTAGCAGTTAGCAGCTCTTTTCACCGGACTCTGGTTAATGGAGAGATTGAATGTGCTTCCATGGCTGTCATATGTTATTGTACACAAACGGGGTATTATTTGGATTGCAAACTTTTCACTGAAATATTGATTTGTTGTTCATTATGCCTGCGGCTTGGAGTTGTGTACGCGTTGTTTGCTGTGTGATGTTGCCTCCTTGCTTGCTGTCATTAGTAGATGTGCACACATGAAGCAAAACTGTGTTCATACCTTTTGTCTGACGCCCGGAGAACTTTGGCAAACACTTCCAGGTCACAAAACTCTCCTCCCAGCTGACACAGCCTGCCTTGCTGGTAAAGCTGCGACATGAGGGTACATTCATTGTTACATTAGGATAGGACAGACTGTGTGCACCCCACAATGGTGTGGGCTACTGTTACATTAGGATAGGACAGACTGTGTGCACCCCACAATGGTGTGGGCTACTGTTACATTAGGATAGGACAGACTGTATGCACCCCACAATGGTGTGGGTTAGTGTTACATTAGGATAGGACATACTGTGTGCATCTCACAATGGTGTGGGTTAGTGTTACATTAGGACAGGAAAGACTGTGTGCACCCCACAATGGTGTGGGCTACTGTTACATCAGGATAGGACAGACTGTGTGCACCCCACAATGGTGTGGGTTAGTGTTACATTAGGATAGGACAGACTGTGTGCACCCCACAATGGTGTGGGTTAGTGTTACATCAGGATAGGACAGACTGTGTGCATCCCACAATGGTGTGGGCTACTGTTACATCAGGATAGGACAGACTGTATGCATCCCACAATGGTGTGGGTTAGTGTTACATCAGGATAGGACAGACTGTATGCATCCCACAATGGTGTGGGTTAGTGTTACATTAGGATAGGACAGACTGTGTGCACCCCACAATGGTGTGGGTTAGTGTTACATTAGGATAGGACAGACTGTGTGCATCCCACAATTGTGTGGGCTACTGTTACATCAGGATAGGACAGACTGTATGCATCCCACAATGGTGTGGGTTAGTGTTACATTAGGATAGGACAGACTGTAACCACCCCACAATGGTGTGGGTTAGTGTTACATTAGGATAGGACAGACTGTATGCACCCCACAATGGTGTGGGCTACTGTCACATCAGGATAGGACAGACTGTATGCATCCCACAATGGTGTGGGTTAGTGTTACATTAGGATAGGACAGACTGTATGCACCCCACAATGGTGTGGGTTAGTGTTACATTAGGATAGGACAGACTGTATGCACCCCACAATGGTGTGGGTTAGTGTTACATTAGGATAGGACAGACTGTGTGCATCCCACAATGGTGTGGGTTAGTGTTACATCAGGATAGGACAGACTGTGTGCACCCCACAATGGTGTGGGTTAGTGTTACATTAGGATAGGACAGACTGTGTGCACCCCACAATGGTGTGGGTTAGTGTTACATTAGGATAGGACAGACTGTGTGCATCCCACAATGGTGTGGGTTAGTGTTACATCAGGATAGGACAGACTGTGTGCATCCCACAATGGTGTGGGTTAGTGTTACATTAGGATAGGACAGACTGTGTGCATCCCACAATGGTGTGGGTTAGTGTTACATCAGGATAGGACAGACTGTGTGCATTCCACAATGGTGTGGGTTAGTGTTACATCAGGATAGGACAGACTGTGTGCATCCCACAATGGTGTGGGTTAGTGTTACATCAGGATAGGACAGACTGTGTGCACCCCACAATGGTGTGGTATCAGTGCAGGTTCAACAAGTCCACAAAAATGAGGTGAAGACATGAAAAGAAGAGGGGAACATTGGAGAACACAAAGGACATACCTTACACAGGTGCTACCTTATGCTGCACAGGTACTACCTTATGCTACATGGGTGCTACCTTATCCTCGACAGGTACTACCTTATGCTACATGTGTGCTACCTTATGCTCCACAGGTACTACCTTATGCTGCACGAGGACTACTTTGCGCTGCACAGACACTACCTTGTTAGATGAGAACTCCATTAGGCTACACGGGCATAACTTTAAACGACACGGGCCCTACATTATGCTACATGGGGGACTACTTTATGCAACACAAGGACTACTTTTTGCTACACGGGCATAACTTTAAACGACACGGGCCCTACATTATGCTACATGGGGGACTACTTTATGCAACACAAGGACTACTTTTTGCTACACGGGCATAACTTTAAACGACACGGGCCCTACATTATGCTACATGGGGGACTACTTTATGCAACACAAGGACTACTTTTTGCTACACGGGCATAACTTTAAACGACACGGGCCCTACATTATGCTACATGGGGGACTACTTTATGCAACACAAGGACTACTTTTTGCTACACGGGCATAACTTTAAACAACACGGGCCCTACATTATGCTACATGGGGGACTACTTTATGCAACACAAGGACTACTTTTTGCTACACGGGCATAACTTTAAACGACACGGGCCCTACATTATGCTACATGGGGGACTACTTTATGCAACACAAGGACTACTTTTTGCTACACGGGCATAACTTTATACTACACGGGCCCTACATTATGCTACATGGGGGACTACTTTATGCAACACAAGGACTACTTTTTGCTACACGGGCATAACTTTATACTACACGGGCCCTACATTATGCTACATGGGGGACTACTTTATGCAACACAAGGACTACTTTTTGCTACACGGGCATAACTTTAAACGACACGGGCCCTACATTATGCTACATGGGGGACTACTTTATGCAACACAAGGACTACTTTTTGCTACACGGGCATAACTTTAAACGACACGGGCCCTACATTATGCTACATGGGGGACTACTTTATGCTACGTGTTGGTTACTCTACTCTCATTAAAAATGTCTTGAATTTAGACAATGTGAGCAGTAAATGTTTCCTCTAGTTCAGTGTTAGTTGCACTTTATTCAAATAAGATGCAAATGCATTGCTCACTAATATTTGTTTACTTGCTTGTTTGTATCCATAATTCATTCATAAATAATTCCACATACAATCTTTAATCGTATTAGCAACCTCAAATGCGGAATGGAATAGTTGTTCAAACGAATCGTTACTGTTAATAAATATATCATGTAAGTGGCTTGATGACATGTTAGGAATGTGTGCATGCTGTAAAAATAAAGACTACAGCAAGGAGACACCAAATGTAAACAAACAGTGCAAGTGTGGCAACATGTGTACTCTTTGGATTGGGAGGAGTGTTACATGTACAGTAATATTGGCGGCAGAGTGGAAGATGTACAGTAATATTGGTGTCAGTGTGGAAGATGTACAGTAATATTGGCGGCAGAGTGGAAGATGTACAGTAATATTGGTGTCAGTGTGGAAGATGTACAGTAATATTGGCATCAATGTACGGTAATATTGGCATCAATGTACAGTAGTATGTTGAAGATGTGCAGTAATAATGGCGTCAATGTACAGTAATATTGGCATCAATGTACAGTAATATGTTGAAGATGTACAGTAATATTGGTGTCAGTGTTGAAGATGTACAGTAATATTGGCGGCAGAGTGGAAGATGTACAGTAATATTGGTGTCAGTGTGGAAGATGTACAGTAATATTGGCATCAATGTACGGTAATATTGGCATCAATGTACAGTAGTATGTTGAAGATGTGCAGTAATAATGGCGTCAATGTACAGTAATATTGGCATCAATGTACAGTAATATGTTGAAGATGTACAGTAATATTGGCGTGGATATACAGTCATATGTTGAAGATGTACAGTAATAATGGCGTCAATGTACAGTAATATTGGCATCAATGTACAGTAATATGTTGAAGATGTACAGTAATATTGGCGTCAATTTACAGTAATATGTTGAAGATGTACAGTAATATGTTGAAGATGTACAGTAATATTGGCGTGGATATAGTCATATGTTGAAGATGTACAGTAAAATTGGCATGGATGTACAGTAATATGGGTGTGGATGTACAGTAATATGTGTGAGATGTACAGTAATATTGGTGTGGATGTACAGAAATATGTTGAATATGTACCATAATATTGGCGTGGATGGACAGTAATATTGGTGTGGATGTATAGTAATATGTGTAAGATGTACAGTATTATGTGTAAGATGTACAGTAATATTGGTGTGGATGTACAGTAATGTGTAAGATGTACAGTAATATGTTGAAGATGTACAGTAATATTGGCGTGGATGTACAGTAATATTGGTGTGGATGTACAGCAATATGTGTGAGATGTACAGTAATATTGGTGTGGATGTACAGTCATATGTTGAAGATGTACAGTAATAATGGCGTCAATGTACAGTAATATTGGCATCAATGTACAGTAATATGTTGAAGATGTACAGTAATATTGGCGTCAATTTACAGTAATATGTTGAAGATGTACAGTAATATGTTGAAGATGTACAGTAATATTGGCGTGGATATAGTCATATGTTGAAGATGTACAGTAAAATTGGCATGGATGTACAGTAATATGGGTGTGGATGTACAGTAATATGTGTGAGATGTACAGTAATATTGGTGTGGATGTACAGAAATATGTTGAATATGTACCATAATATTGGCGTGGATGGACAGTAATATTGGTGTGGATGTATAGTAATATGTGTAAGATGTACAGTATTATGTGTAAGATGTACAGTAATATTGGTGTGGATGTACAGTAATGTGTAAGATGTACAGTAATATGTTGAAGATGTACAGTAATATTGGCGTGGATGTACAGTAATATTGGTGTGGATGTACAGTAATATTGGTGTGGATGTATAGTAATATGTGTAAGATGTACAGTATTGTGTAAGATGTACAGTAAAATTGGTGTGGGTGTACAGTAATGTGTAAGATGTACAGTAATATGGTGAAGATATACAGTAATATTGGTGTGGATGTACAGTAATATGTGTAAAATGTACAGTAGTATGTGTAAGATGTACAGTAGTATGTGTAAGATGTAGAGTAGTATGTGTAAGATGTACAGTAGTATGTGTAAGATGTACAGTATTATGTGTAAGATGTACAGTATTATGTGTAAGATGTACAGTAATATTGGTGTGGATGTACAGTATTATGTGTAAGATGTAGAGTAGTATGTGTAAGATGTACAGTAGTGTGTAAGATATACAGTAGTATGTGTAAGATGTAGTACAGTATTGTGTAAAATGTACAGTATTATGTGTAAGATGTACAGTAGTATGTGTAAAATGTACAGTATTATGTGTAAAATGTATGGTATTATGTGTAGGATGTACATTATTATGTGTAAAATGTACAGTATTATGTGTAAGATGTACAGTATTATGTGTAAGATGTACAGTAATATGTTGAAGATGTACAGTATTATGTGTAAAATGTACAGTATTATGTGTAAGATGTACAGTATTGTGTAAGATGTACAGTAATATGTTGAAGATGTACAGTAGTATGTGTAAGATGTACAGTATTATGTGTAAGATGTACAGTATTGTGTAAAATGTACAGTATTGTGTGTAAGATGTACAGTATTATGTGTAAGATGTACAGTAGTATGTGTAAGATGTACAGTAAAAGATGTACAGTATTATGTGTAAGATGTACAGTAGGATGTGTAAGATGTACAGTATTATGTGTAAGATGTGGAGTATTATGTGTAAGGTGTACAGTAATGTGCGTAAGATGTACAGTATTATGTGTAAGATGTACAGTAATGTGTGTAAGATGTGGAGTATTATGTGTAAAATGTACAGTATTGTGTGTAAGATGTACAGTATTATGTGTAAGATGTACAGTAGTATGTGTAAGATGTACAGTATTATGTGTAAGATGTACAGTATTATGTGTAAAATGTACAGTAATGTGTGTAAGATGTACAGCAATATGTTGAAGATGTACAGTATTGTGTGTAAAATGTACAGTATTATGTGTAAGATGTACAGTATTGTGTGTAAGATGTACAGTATTGTGTGTAAGATGTACAGTATTATGTGTAAGATGTACAGTAAAAGATGTACAGTATTATGTGTAAGATGTACAGTAAAAGATGTACAGTATTATGTGTAAGATGTACAGTAGTATGTGTAAGATGTACAGTAATGTGTGTAAGATGTACAGTAATGTGTGTAAGATGTACAGTAATGTGTGTAAGATGTACAGTAATATGTGTAAGATGTACAGTAGTATGTGTAAGATGTACAGTATTATGTGTAAGATGTGGAGTATTATGTGTAAGATGTACAGTAGTATGTGTAAGATGTACAGTAAAAGATGTACAGTATTATGTGTAAGATGTGGAGTAATATTGTCATTGCGAGTGATTGAAGGCCAGCTGTCAGGTGCAAGGGGTCTGACCTTGTAATAGACATCAAACTGTATGTTCTGCGGCAGTGCGCGGATGTCCTTCCTGCAGCGGGCATAGTTGTCCACCACCACGGAGATAGAAGTGTTGTAGAGAGACTCTGGCATCCATTCCAACTCCGCCGCAGCCATGTTGTTTTCCTGCATTGGATGCTAGTGCTAATGCTAACTAGCACTTCCACGGCGGCGACACACTCAATGTCCTAATAACTTGCTGTGGGGAGGATTT
>NC_084623.1:60547774-60555274 GCF_033978795.1 Nerophis ophidion | reverse complement strand
TTCTTACTTTATATTCATACTCTATTTTATTTCTTACTTTATACTTTATATTCATACTTTACTTTATTTCTTACTTTATATTCATACTGTACTTTATTTTAGTACTCTACTTTAAATTTATACTTCATTTCATACTTTAATACTTTATATTCATACTCTATTTTAGTACTGTACTTTACATTTATACTCTACTTTACACTTTACTTTAGTACTCTACTCTACTTTATATTTATACTGTACATTATACTTCATTTAATACCCTACTTTGTATTAATACTCTATTTTTTATTCTATATAACGTTATTTTAATACTATACTTTATATTTATACTCTAACGTATACTTTATTTTAATACGCTACTTTGTATTAATACTCTACTTGTTATTGTGTTTTATACTTTATATTAATACTATACTTTCTGTATGTACTGTGTTTTATACTTCATTTTAATAATTGTGTTAACTTTTTCCACAAAGTGTGTTTGTGTGCAAGTATTGATGATGTGTTGTTGTGTGTGTGTGCAAGTATTGATGATGTGTTGTTGTGTGTGTGTGCAAGTATTGATGATGTGTTGTGTGTGTGTGCAAGTATTGATGATGTGTTGTTGTGTGTGTGCAAGTATTGATGATGTGTTGTTGTGTGTGTGCAAGTATTGATGATGTGTTGTTGTGTGTGTGCAGGTATTGATGATGTGTTGTTGTGTGTGTGCAAGTATTGATGATGTGTTGTTGTGTGTGTGCAAGTATTGATGATGTGTTGTTGTGTGTGTGCAGGTATTGATGAGGTGTGTGTGCAAGTAATGATGATGTGTTGTTGTGTGTGTGTGCAAGTATTGATGATGTGTTGTGTGCAAGTATTGATGATGTGTTGTTGTGTGTGTGCAAGTATTGATGATGTGTTGTTGTGTGTGTGCAAGTATTGATGATGTGTTGTTGTGTGTGTGCAAGTATTGATGATGTGTTGTGTGTGTGCAGGTATTGATGATGTGTTGTGTGCAAGTATTGATGATGTGTTGTTGTGTGTGTGCAAGTATTGATGATGTGTTGTTGTGTGTGTGCAAGTATTGATGATGTGTTGTTGTGTGTGTGCAGGTATTGATGATGTGTTGTTGTGTGTGTGCAAGTATTGATGATGTGTTGTTGTGTGTGTGCAAGTATTGATGATATGTTGTTGTGTGTGTGCAAGTATTGATGATGTGTTGTTGTGTGTGTGCAGGTATTGATGATGTGTTGTTGTGTGTGTGCAGGTATTGATGATGTGTTGTTGTGTGTGTGCAAGTATTGATGATGTGTTGTTGTGTGTGTGCAGGTATTGATGATGTGTTGTTGTGTGTGTGCAAGTATTGATGATGTGTGTGTGTGCAAGTATTGATGATGTGTGTGTGTGCAAGTATTGATGATGTGTTGTTGTGTGAGTGCAGGTATTGATGTGTTGTGTGTGTGTGCAAGTATTGATGAGGTGTTGTGTGTGTGTGCAAGTATTGATGATGTGTTGTTGTGTGTGTGCAAGTATTGATGATGTGTTGTTGTGTGTGTGCAAGTATTGATGATATGTTGTTGTGTGTGTGCAAGTATTGATGATGTGTTGTTGTGTGTGTGCAGGTATTGATGATGTGTTGTTGTGTGTGTGCAGGTATTGATGATGTGTTGTTGTGTGTGTGCAAGTATTGATGATGTGTTGTTGTGTGTGTGCAGGTATTGATGATGTGTTGTTGTGTGTGTGCAAGTATTGATGATGTGTGTGTGTGCAAGTATTGATGATGTGTGTGTGTGCAAGTATTGATGATGTGTTGTTGTGTGAGTGCAGGTATTGATGTGTTGTGTGTGTGTGCAAGTATTGATGAGGTGTTGTGTGTGTGTGCAAGTATTGATGAGGTGTTGTGTGTGTGCAGGTATTGATGATGTGTTGTTGTGTGTGTGCAAGTATTGATGATGTGTGTGTGTGCAAGTATTGATGATGTGTGTGTGTGCAAGTATTGATGATGTGTTGTTGTGTGAGTGCAGGTATTGATGTGTTGTGTGTGTGTGCAAGTATTGATGAGGTGTTGTGTGTGTGTGCAAGTATTGATGAGGTGTTGTGTGTGTGTGCAAGTATTGATGATGTGTTGTGTGTGTGTGCAAGTATTGATGAGGTGTTGTGTGTGTGTGCAAGTATTGATGATGTGTTGTTGTGTGTGTGCAAGTATTGATGATGTGTTGTGTGTGTGTGCAGGTATTGATGAGGTGTGTGTGCAAGTAATGATGATGTGTTGTTGTGTGTGTGCAAGTATTGATGATGTGTTGTGTGTGTGTGCAAGTATTGATGATGTGTTGTTGTGTGTGTGCAAGTATTGATGATGTGTTGTTGTGTGTGTGCAAGTATTGATGATGTGTTGTTGTGTGTGTGCAGGTATTGATGAGGTGTGTGTGCAAGTAATGATGATGTGTTGTTGTGTGTGTGCAAGTATTGATGATGTGTTGTTGTGTGTGTGCAAGTATTGATGATGTGTTGTTGTGCGTGTGCAAGTATTGATGATGTGTGTGTGCAAGTATTGATGATGTGTGTGTGTGCAAGTATTGATGATGTGTTGTTGTGTGTGTGCAAGTATTGATGATGTGTTGTTGTGCGTGTGCAAGTATTGATGATGTGTGTGTGCAAGTATTGATGATGTGTGTGTGTGCAAGTATTGATGATGTGTGTGTGTGCAAGTATTGATGATGTGTGTGTGTGCAAGTATTGATGATGTGTGTGTGCAAGTATTGATGATGTGTGTGTGTGCAAGTATTGATGATGTGTGTGTGTGCAAGTATTGATGATGTGTGTGTGCAAGTATTGATGATGTGTGTGTTGCTGCAGGTGATGCAGGGTGAGGTGGTCCAGCGAGCCAAGGAGGTGTTCCTGAGTGGCAGAAGTCGTCCTCTCGCCTTCAGAATGAAACAACTGGAGGCTCTGCAGAAGATGCTGGTGGAGCGAGAAGACGAGATCTTGGCGGCTCTCAAGCAGGACATCCACAGGGTGAGTGGAGCAGGTCACGTGACCAGCGAGGTCATGTGACCAGCGAGGTCATGTGACCAGGTGCTGCCCTGTGTGAACAGAGCCAGTACGACTCAGCACTCCTGGAGATGATTGGCATAGACAACGAGATCCGCCTGGCCAGGGACAAACTGGAGGAGTGGACCTCACCTAGACCTGTGGAGAAGAACCTTCTCACCATGTCTGACCAGGCCTACATCCACCTGGAACCTCTGGGCCTGGTCCTCATCATTGGGGCCTGGAACTATCCATGGGCCCTCACCCTCATCCCCCTGGTGGGAGCCATTGCTGCAGGTACTACTACTAATACTACTAGTAATACTCTCATCCACCTGGTGGGAGCTGCAGGTACTACTACTAATACTACTAGTAATACTCTCATCCACCTGGTGGGAGCTGCAGGTACTACTACTAATACTACTAGTAATACTCTCATCCCCCTGGTGGGAGCTGCAGGTACTACTACTAATACTACTAGTAATACTCTCATCCACCTGGTGGGAGCTGCAGGTACTACTACTAATACTACTAGTAATACTCTCATCCACCTGGTGGGAGCTGCAGGTACTACTACTAATACTACTAGTAATACTCTCATCCCCCTGGTGGGAGCTGCAGGTACTACTACTAATACTACTAGTAATACTCTCATCCCTCTGGTGGGAGCTGCAGGTACTACTACAAATACTACTAGTAATACTCTCATCCCCCTGGTGGGAGCTGCAGGTACTACTACTAATACTACTAGTAATACTCTCATCCACCTGGTGGGAGCTGCAGGTACTACTACTAATACTACTAGTAATACTCTCATCCACCTGGTGGGAGCTGCAGGTACTACTACTAATACTACTAGTAATACTCTCATCCACCTGGTGGGAGCTGCAGGTACTACTACTAATACTACTAGTAATACTCTCATCCCCCCGGTGGGAGCTGCAGGTACTACTACTAATACTACTAGTAATACTCTCATCCACCTGGTGGGAGCTGCAGGTACTACTACTAATACTACTAGTAATACTCTCATCCCCCTGGTGGGAGCTGCAGGTACTACTACTAATACTACTAGTAATACTCTCACAATGTCTGGACTCAGACACAAGGACAATGTCTGGACTCAGACACGAGGACAATGTCTGGACTCAGACACGAGGACAATGTCTGGACTCAGACACGAGGACAATGTCTGGACTCAGACACGAGGACAATGTCTGGACTCAGACACAAGGACAATGTCTGGACTCAGACACGAGGACAATGTCTGGACTCAGACACGAGGACAATGTCTGGACTCAGACACGAGGACAATGTCTGGACTCAGACACAAGGACAATGTCTGGACTCAGACACAAGGACAATGTCTGGACTCAGACACGAGGACAATGTCTGGACTCAGACACGAGGACAATGTCTGGACTCAGACACAAGGACAATGTCTGGACTCAGACACGAGGACAATGTCTGGACTCAGACACGAGGACAATGTCTGGACTCAGACACGAGGACAATGTCTGGACTCAGACACGAGGACAATGTCTGGACTCAGACACGAGGACAATGTCTGGACTCAGACACGAGGACAATGTCTGGACTCAGACACAAGGACAATGTCTGGACTCAGACACAAGGACAATGTCTGGACTCAGACACAAGGACAATGTCTGGACTCAGACACGAGGACAATGTCTGGACTCAGACACAAAGACAATGTCTGGACTCAGACAAAAGGACAATGTCTGGACTCAGACACGAGGACAATGTCTGGACTCAGACACAAGGACAATGTCTGGACTCAGACACAAGGACAATGTCTGGACTCAGACACGAGGACAATGTCTGGACTCAGACACGAGGACAATGTCTGGACTCAGACACAAGGACAATGTCTGGACTCAGACACAAGGACAATGTCTGGACTCAGACACGAGGACAATGTCTGGACTCAGACACAAAGACAATGTCTGGACTCAGACACAAGGACAATGTCTGGACTCAGACACGAGGACAATGTCTGGACTCAGACACGAGGACAATGTCTGGACTCAGACACAAGGACAATGTCTGGACTCAGACACAAGGACAATGTCTGGACTCAGACACGAGGACAATGTCTGGACTCAGACACGAGGACAATGTCTGGACTCAGACACGAGGACAATGTCTGGACTCAGACACGAGGACAATGTCTGGACTCAGACACGAGGACAATGTCTGGACTCAGACACGAGGACAATGTCTGGACTCAGACACGAGGACAATGTCTGGACTCAGACACAAGGACAATGTCTGGACTCAGACACAAGGACAATGTCTGGACTCAGACACGAGGACAATGTCTGGACTCAGACACAAAGACAATGTCTGGACTCAGACACAAGGACAATGTCTGGACTCAGACACGAGGACAATGTCTGGACTCAGACACAAGGACAATGTCTGGACTCAGACACAAGGACAATGTCTGGACTCAGACACGAGGACAATGTCTGGACTCAGACACAAAGACAATGTCTGGACTCAGACACAAGGACAATGTCTGGACTCACACACGAGGACAATGTCTGGACTCAGACACGAGGACAATGTCTGGACTCAGACACGAGGACAATGTCTGGACTCAGACACGAGGACAATGTCTGGACTCAGACACGAGGACAATGTCTGGACTCAGACACGAGGACAATGTCTGGACTCAGACACAAGGACAATGTCTGGACTCAGACACGAGGACAATGTCTGGACTCAGACACGAGGACAATGTCTGGACTCAGACACAAGGACAATGTCTGGACTCAGACACAAGGACAATGTCTGGACTCAGACACAAGGACAATGTCTGGACTCAGACACGAGGACAATGTCTGGACTCAGACACGAGGACAATGTCTGGACTCAGACACAAGGACAATGTCTGGACTCAGACACGAGGACAATGTCTGGACTCAGACACGAGGACAATGTCTGGACTCAGACACAAAGACAATGTCTGGACTCAGACACAAGGACAATGTCTGGACTCAGACACGAGGACAATGTCTGGACTCAGACACGAGGACAATGTCTGGACTCAGACACGAGGACAATGTCTGGACTCAGACACGAGGACAATGTCTGGACTCAGACACGAGGACAATGTCTGGACTCAGACACGAGGACAATGTCTGGACTCAGACACAAGGACAATGTCTGGACTCAGACACAAGGACAATGTCTGGACTCAGACACGAGGACAATGTCTGGACTCAGACACAAAGACAATGTCTGGACTCAGACACAAGGACAATGTCTGGACTCAGACACGAGGACAATGTCTGGACTCAGACACAAGGACAATGTCTGGACTCAGACACAAGGACAATGTCTGGACTCAGACACGAGGACAATGTCTGGACTCAGACACAAAGACAATGTCTGGACTCAGACACAAGGACAATGTCTGGACTCAGACACAAGGACAATGTCTGGACTCACACACGAGGACAATGTCTGGACTCAGACACGAGGACAATGTCTGGACTCAGACACAAGGACAATGTCTGGACTCAGACACAAGGACAATGTCTGGACTCAGACACGAGGACAATGTCTGGACTCAGACACAAGGACAATGTCTGGACTCAGACACGAGGACAATGTCTGGACTCAGACACGAGGACAATGTCTGGTCACAGGCTGGTGACTATGATACGGCTGGGGAACTTCAGCTGGTTTTCAAGGTCCACCAACAACTGCCAGTCTCTTGCAGACATTAGGATGCCTGCTGATGTTCTTCTGGCAGGAGTTGGCATGTCCCCGGCTCTGACAAAGGTGATGGTTTTCTTGGAGGTGTGGGAGTGTTTTGTCCATGCCAGTCTTGGAGGTGTGGGAGTGTTTTGTCCATGCCAGTCATGCGCTGATGGCTTCAGTGATGGTCTTCAGGACTTGGTCATACCTCCACCTGAACTTGCCAAGTGTCTTTGTAGAGCAACTGAGGATGTGTTCCAGGGTTCCTGGCTTGGAGCACAGTGGACATGCTGCTGTCTCTGCTGTGCCCCATGTGTCCAGGTCTGAAGGCCTTGGGAGAACATCAGACGCTGCCTGCAAGAGGAATTTGATGCGTTGTGGCTCGGCTTCCCAAAGTTCAGCCGGGGTGTGTCTCCTGTCAACCGCATTCTCCCATCTTGTCCAAGCTCCTTGCGGGTTGTCCTCTCCTCCATTCTCATCTTTTTCTGAAGGATGCACATCAGCTGGGTCAGGCCAGTGTGTTCCTCAGGTCCTGTCTCCTTGTACTGGAACTTCAGTGTCTTCAGTGTTGTGGATCCTTACAGCTCTGTGGTTCTTGCAGTACATGGTTCCGGAGCTTCTCGCTTCTTCCTCGTTCAGCCGCGATGCTGACGACAATGCTTGTCATAGCTTGTAGTTTCCCGTCAGCTTCTCCCTTCGCCAGTGCCTCCACAATCTGCTGGACGTGGTCATGGAGTTGCTTCCAGAGTGAGGTCATGCTAC
>NC_084623.1:60500274-60540274 GCF_033978795.1 Nerophis ophidion | reverse complement strand
TAGTAAACATGCTGGGGTGGTATATCATAAACATGCTGGGGTGGTATATCATAAACATGCTGGGGTGGTATATCATAAACATGCTGGGGTGGTATATCATAAACATGTTGGGGTGGTATATAGTAAACATGCTGGGGTGGTATATCATAAACATGCTGGGGTTGTATATCATAAACATGTTGGGGTGGTATATAGTAAACATGCTGGGGTGGTATATCATAAACATGCTGGGGTGGTATATCATAAACATGCTGGAGTGGTATATCATAAACATGCTGGGGTGGTATATCATAAACATGCTGGGGTGGTATATCATAAACATGCTGGGGTGGTATATCATAAACATGCTGGGGTGGTATATCATAAACATGTTGGGGTGGTATATAGTAAACATGCTGGGGTGGTATATCATAAACATGCTGGGATGGTATATCATAAACATGCTGGGGTGGTATATCATAAACATGCTGGAGTGGTATATCATAAACATGCTGGGGTGGTATATCATAAACATGCTGGGGTGGTATATCATAAACATGCTGGGGTGGTATATCAGAAACATGCTGGGGTGGTATATCATAAACATGCTGGGGTGGTATATCGTAAACATGCTGGGGCGGTATATCATAAACATGCTGGGGTGGTATATAGTAAACATGCTGGGGTGGTATACAGTAAACATGCTGGGGTGGTATATCATAAACATGTTGGGGTGGTATATAGTAAACATGTTGGGGTGGTATATAGTAAACATGCTGGGGTGGTATACAGTAAACATGCTGGGGTGGTATATCATAAACATGTTGGGGTGGTATACAGTAAACATGTTGGGGTGGTATATAGTAAACATGCTGGGGTGGTATATCATAAACATGTTGAGGTGGTATATAGTAAACATGTTGGGGTGGTATATAGTAAACATGCTGGTGTGGTACATCATAAACATCTTTTCTCTCAGGCACAGGTGAGATGTGTTAGCTGCACTGTTGTATGGTGATCTAGATGCCACAATTCACCGTGTAATGGTGTGGTCAATGTTATTGTCCTTCAGAGTCCATATGTATTTGCTGAGCTCTGTAGAGTTCTTGAGTTGGGGCCTACAGAATGATGCTGTGTGATTGTTCTAAGGGCTTTTAAAGGTGTTTTCGGAGTCCAAAGTAAGTCTCTGTGTTTGACTTGTCCTTGCGGGTGGTGACGCTGGCTCGGTAAACTACTGTTTTTTATTAAATAGTTTCCATTGAGTGGTGCAGTTGAGCCTTTGTCTGCAATTGCAGCTTTCTGTGGAGTTAGAGATTGCTTGTCTGCGAGTGCTCACAATCTTTTTGTTGTGTGACTCAATGCTGGGTTTGATATTCATCATGCATACATATGTACATACATAAATGCTGTGTTTGATATTCATCATGCATACATATGTACATACATAAATGCTGTGTTTGATATTCATCATGCATACATATGTACATACATAAATGCTGGGTTTGATATTCATCATGCATACATATGTACATACATAAACACATACATACATATGCACATACATACAGTATATACACCATCTACCAGACACAATTATATATGATTTCTGACAACTTCTGGTTTACTGAGGGTTGATTTCCTCATCCGGAAAGAAATTCAGTAACAAATATTCAACCAATAAACATTTAGGAAGAAGATATTATATAGTATAATATTCTTTTGGATGATTTAAGAAGAATAAACAACATTGTGTTGGATGATTTAAGAAGAAGATATAATATTGTGTTGGATGATTTAAGAAGAAGATATAATATTGTGTTGGATGATTTAAGAAGAAGATATAATATTGTGTTGGATGATTTAGGAAGAAGATATAATATTGTGTTGGATAATTTAAGAAGAAGATATAATATTGTGTTTCAGACCATCAAGAAGATGATTGAAGAGACAACAAGTGGAGGAGTGACAGTGAATGATGTCATGATGCACTACACACTCAACTCTCTGCCCTTTGGGGGTGTTGGTATGTACACTATGTACACTATGTACACATTACACACTACTCTATGTAGTGAAGGGAAGTCAATTATATTTATATAGCGCTTTTTCTCAAGTGAATTCTATTTAATTGTGAATTATATTTATATAGCGCTTTTTCTCAAGTGAATTATATTTATTTAATTGTGAATTATATTTATATAGCGCTTTTTCTCAAGTGAATTATATTTATTTGTGAATTATATTTATATAGCGCTTTTCTCAAGTGACTCAAAGCGCTTTACATAGTGACACCCAATATCAAAGTTACATTTAAAGCAGTGTGGGTGGCACTGGGAGCAGGTGGGTCAAGTGTCTTGCCCAAGGACACAACGGCAGTAACTAGGATGGCACAAGCGGGAATCGAACCTGCAACCCTCAAGTTGCTGGCACGGCCACTCTACCAACCAAGCTATGCCGCCCCACACTCAACTCTTTGCCCTTTGGGAGTGTTGCTGAGATGTAGACACTACACACCTATGTACACACTAATGTATGTACACACCATTGTACATGATTGATATATATTTGTGTTTTAGATGATTGATATGTAATATATATGTTGCAGATCATTGATATATAATATTTATGTTGTAGATCGATATATAATAATAGTGTTGTAGATGATTGCTATGTAATATTTGTGTTGTAGATGATTGCTATGTAATAATAGTGTTGTAGATGATTGCTATATAATAATAGTGTTGTAGATGATTGCTATGTAATATTTGTGTTGTAGATGATTGCTATGTAATAATAGTGTTGTAGATGATTGCTATATAATAATAGTGTTGTAGATGATTGCTATGTAATATTTGTGTTGTAGATGATTGCTATGTAATATTTGTGTTGTAGATGATTGCTATATAATAATAGTGTTGTAGATGATTGCTATGTAATATTTGTGTTGTAGATGATTGCTATGTAATATTTGTGTTGTAGATGATTGCTATATAATAATAGTGTTGTAGATGATTGCTATGTAATATTTGTGTTGTAGATGATTGCTATGTAATATTTGTGTTGTAGATGATTGCTATATAATAATAGTGTTGTAGATGATTGCTATGTAATATTTGTGTGTAGGTCAGAGCGGGATGGGCTCCTATCATGGCCGACACACCTTTGATCGACTGAGTCATCATCGAGCGTGTTTAGTGCGCTCGCTGGCCATGGAGAGCATCAACTTGTCTCGTTACCCACCTCAGGATAGCCAGCGAGCAAGCAGAGCTCGCTTGGCTCTCAAGTCGCCTTTGATCGACTTGTCCAAGAAAACGTACGTGTGGGCTGTGAGCGCCACCATCCTGGCTGTGGGACTGCTCGTCACTCTACTCGTCATCCTGCTCATTGCTGCTGGCCTCAACTGTACCTGTTGGTACTGGAGGGGCTTCTACAACTGACTCACTCACTACACACACACATACATACATACATACATACGTACATATGTACATACCTATGTACATATGTACATACGTACGAACATACGTACGTACGTACATACGTACATACGTACATACTTATGTACATACATACGCATGCACAGGAGTGAAGAAGACAGGTTACTTAGAGACTGTCAGTGGACATAATGCAGTCTCAAAGTGACACACATTACAACAATCATTGACTTTCACTATTTGTCTTTTTGCAGACAGACTCAGACCTTTTGTCTACATCATGTTCTTAAACTGAAGAAATAATACATAATAATAATGCAAGTGACTGTTTAAAAGGATTTATACTTTTATTTCTCATTATTGTTTAGCATTGTGCTGTCTTTGGAAGGTAAATAACTGTGTTGTTCTAAATGAATAAAGAAACCAAAAAATAAAATGGACTCATTTCTGTAAGCAAAAATGTAACTTCAATAAATACTGACCATCTTAAAATGAAAGTTTCCCTGTTGGGAAAACTGTGTCGGACGTTGCTTTGGTGTCCGTGTTGATGGGCTCATATTGCCCGTCCCATTTGAAGCTGACATATTCCCACAACGGGACATTTGGTTTTGTCCTCATATTTTTGCCTTTTAATTTTTGCGGAACGTCTCACTGGCGAGGCTTTCTGTTTGTCTTTCTGGTTCTTGTGAGTGGGGTCCCACTGAGTCGCTCTCCGCCCACAGGAATTACTGAAAAGAGGGCTCACTGTGTTCGGTTAATTCTGTTCAATGAAGGCACTCAGGTGTCCAGAGCGATGCACAGAGTGAGACCTCTTTCTCTTTCTGACTCTTTAAAGCGGGAGACGAAGAAACGTGAGGCTCAATACTTCTGATTGGCCAACATGTCTGTCACTCAAATGCCGGTGACGGCGGTAAAAAACCCCAGAAACCTCTGCCTGACTACAAGCAGGAAACACGATCATATTAGTACAGGTTGTTCTGAGAAAAGACTTTAAAACATCTCTCCTTGTGTACAAGTCTTCTCATGGTCTTCTGCAAAGTACATCTCTGACGTGTTAGAACCATATGAATCATCGCAGCTCTGAGAACCTCAGGGAGTGGTCTCCTGCTGACATGTTAGAAACCATAAGAACCATCTCAGCTCTGAGAACCTCAGGGAGTGGTCTCCTGCTGACATGTTAGAAACCATAAGAACCATCTCAGCTCTGAGAACCTCAAGGAGTGGTCTCCTGCTGACATGTTAGAACCATATAGACCATCTCAGCTCTGAGAACTTCAAGGAGTGGTCTCCTGCTGACATGTTGGAAACCATAAGAACCATCTCAGCTCTGAGAACCTCAAGGAGTGGTCTCCTGCTGACATGTTGGAACCATGTGAATCATCTCAGCTCTGAGAACCTCAGGGAGTGGTCTCCTGCTGACATGTTAGAAACCATAAGAACCATCTCAGCTCTGAGAACCTCAGGGAGTGGTCTCCTGCTGACATGTTAGAACCATATAAACCATCTCAGCTCTGAGAAGCTCAGGATGTGGTCTCCTGCTGACATGTTAGAACCATATAAACCATCTCAGCTCTGAGAACCTCAGGGAGTGGTCTCCTGCTGACATGTTAGAACCATATAAACCATCTCAGCTCTGAGAACCTCAGGGAGTGGTCTCCTGCTGACATGTTAGAACCCTATAAACCATCTCAGCTCTGAGAACTTCAGGGAGTGGTCTCCTGCTGACATGTTAGAACCATATGAACCATCTCAGCTCCAAGAACCTCAAGGAGTGGTCTCCTGCTGACATGTTAGAACCATATGAACCATCTCAGCTCCAAGAACCTCAAGGAGTGGTCTCCTGCTGACATGTTAGAACCATATAAACCATCTCAGCTCTGAGAACTTCAGGGAGTGGTTTCCTGTTGACAGGTTAGAACCATATGAACCATCTAGATCTTTCAGAACCTCAGGGTGTGGTCTCCTGCTGACATGTTTGAACCATATGAACCATCTAGATCTTTCAGAACCTCAGGGAGTGGTCTCCTGCTGACATGATAGAACCATATGAACCATCTAGATCTTTCAGAACCTTAGGGAGTGGTCTCCTGCTGACATGATAGAACCATATGAACCATCTAAATCTTTCAGAACCTCAGGGAGTGGTCTCCTGCTGACATGATAGAACCATATGAACCATCTAAATCTTTCAGAACCTCAGGGAGTGGTCTCCTGCTGACATGATAGAACCTTATGAACCATCTAGATCTTTCAGAACCTCAGGGAGTGGTCTCCTGCTGACATGATAGAACCTTATGAACCATCTAGATCTTTCAGAACCTCAGGGAGTGGTCTCCTGCTGACATGATAGAACCTTATGAACCATCTCCAGCTCTGAGTGGTGAATGTTTCTCACTTCCAGTCGTTTCCACAAACCAGGCTAATGACAGAGGAGCAGGAGGAGTGGTCCAGTACATTTCCTCTTGGATGTAAACCATGTAAATAAAACAACAATATTTGGTCATTTTTACAGGATGTATCAAAGAAATCATTTGATATGATTTACCTTCGTTTCACTCGTCCTTTATTTCACATTTCTCCTTAAACGACGATGTTTTCGAGTCCCCGGGAGCAGTGACCTTCCAAGTCTGCAGGATTGGTCCGCTGACCACAGCCTGGACAAGAATTTAAGTGCTTCTCCTTGATCTGAGGTTTGACAATCTGACGCTGTCTCCAGGACTCCTAGGAAGATCTTCCAAGGAGGCTGAGACTGTGATCCTCGTTGTTTGGACACACTCTGGTCCTCCTTCTTAAAGGGGGATCATGACCAAGTCTGTCAATCAGAGGTTGTGTTCCAGATGGAAGGTTGCAAAGACGTGTCAACCAAGAGAGCCAGGAAACATCCAGAGCCTCGAGGGACTCATAGGGACGGCGTGGCGCAGTGGGAGAGTGGCCGTGCACAACCCGAGGGTCCCTGGTTCAATTCCCACCTAGTACCAACTTCGTCACGTCCGTTGTGTCCTGAGCAAGACACTTCACCCTTGCTCCTGATGGGTCCTGGTTGGCGCCTTGCATGGCAGCTCCCTCCATCAGTGTGTGAATGTGTGTGTGAATGTGGAAGTAGTGTCAAAGCGCTTTGAGTAACTTGAAGGTAGAAAAGCGCTATACAAGTACAACCCATTTATCATTTAATCTCACATCCCCTTCCCAAGGTTTCAACTTTTTAACATCATTTGCATCTTGGACCAGATGTGGGTTCAGATCAGGGGATGTCGTTGTGGTTTGTGATTGGGGACTAAACAGATAAACTTTTCATTGATTGAGTCTAATCGAATCAAATATTTGTAATACCCACTAATCTCCATTGATTCAATTAAATCTCATCTAAATATTGAATAAAATATTTGAAATACCCACTAATCTCCATTGATTCAATTAAATCTCATCTAAATATTGAATAAAATATTTGTAATACCCACTAATCTCCATTGATTCAATTAAATCTCATCTAAATATTTGAATTATATATACAGTATGTCTCCGCTTTACAGAAGAATCTTCTCTTTGTCGTCTGGTAGTTCTTCTTCAGTTCTTGTCCTCAAAAACATGGTCCTCTGACTCAGACTAAAATGTGAAACTTGATATGAAACAAGCAAGCTGTTTATAGTGCAATCCTATTTTATTTCAGGCTAAATTGACATTTGTATTGATTATGTGTGATGTAACAAACTGAAACTACAGGAAACCTTCAGTCTTTAGAAGCACCGACTTTAATCCCATCGCTTCCTGTCCTTCATGTTTACATTTTGTCAAGCATTGCTTCTTTACGCAGGATTCATGTTCCCAGCAGTTTGTAAGTGAACAACAACACGTTCAACACTTTTTACCTTTTGGTTTATTGGCAAAATGTAAATCAGAGTCAATAAAAGACAATCTAGTCATGAATGTGTGCCAGCATGAGAAGATGTCCATTCAAACATAGCAGATGTTACATAAATCACAGTACTGTAATGCGTTTTATGATGGAATACCCAGTACTACATATTGTGACATATATCACAGTACTGTAATGCGTTTTATGATGGAATACCCAATACTACATATTGTAACATATATCACAGTACTGCAACATGTTTTATGATAGAATACCAATACTACACATTGTAAACGTTTCATGCAGGTCAATAAAGTGTGCTTTCATTCCAAAGTCAACATGTTCCCATTGTTAAAAAACATATGTGTATTCTGAAAAATAAACAATATTTGTATTACCACCATCGCTAGTACAGTGACTATGAAAGGATGACTCATTTATGCTCTGGTTCTAATTGGTAGAATTATAGAGTATTGATTATGACTCCCTCCCGTAGAGCAGACGTTATATTGAAGAACACGAGTGAGTTCATGTTGAATCAAACCCAGATTGAAGAATATTTCATAAGAAGATGACCAGGATATGGTTCTTTCCTGAAGCAAAGGAGTGAAAACACTTAGTCATGTTGCTGTTCAAGACTAGTACCTGTTCATATTGTTGTTCAAGACTAGTACCTGTTCATATTGTTGTTCAAGACTAGTACCTGTTCATATTGTTGTTCAAGACTAGTACTTGCTCATATTGTTGTTCAAGACTAGTACCTGTTCATATTGTTGTTCAAGACTAGTACCTGTTCATATTGTTGTTCAAGACTAGTACTTGCTCATATTGTTGTTCAAGACTAGTACCTGCTCAAATCGTTGTTCGAGACTAGTAACTGGTCACTGTTGTTAAAATTAGTAACTGGTCATTGTTGTTCAAAACTAGTAACAGGTCATGGTTGTACAATAATAGTAACTGTCATGGTTGTTAAAGACTAGTAACTGGTCATGGTTGTTAAAGACAAGTAATTGGTCATTGTTGTTCAAGACTAGTAACAGGTCATGGTTGTTAAAGACTAGTAACTGGTCATGGTTGTTAAAGACAAGTAATTGGTCATTGTTGTTCAAGACTAGTAACAGGTCATGGTTGTTAAAGACTAGTAACTGGTCATGGTTGTTAAAGACAAGTAATTGGTCATTGTTGTTCAAGACTAGTAACAGGTCATGGTTGTTAAAGACTAGTAACTGGTCATGGTTGTTAAAGACTAGTAACTGGTCATGGTTGTTAAAGACAAGTAATTGGTCATTGTTGTTCAAGACTAGTAACAGGTCATGGTTGTTAAAGACTAGTAACTGGTCATGGTTGTTAAAGACAAGTAATTGGTCATTGTTGTTCAAGACTAGTAACAGGTCATGGTTGTTAAAGACTAGTAACTGGTCATGGTTGTACAAGACTAGTAACTGGTCATTGTTGTTCGAGAGTCCTAACTGGTCACGCTTGTACAAAACTAGAAACTGGTCACGGTTGTTCAAGACTAGTAACTGGTCATGCTTGTTCAAGACTGGTAACTTGTCATTGTGGTTTCAAGATTAGTAAGTGGGCATTGTTTCAAATAAGTAACTGGTCATGGTTGTTCAAGACTAGTAATTGGTCACGGTTGTACAAGACTAGTAACTGGTCATGGTTGTACAAGGCTAGTAACTGGTCATGGTTGTTCAAGACTAGTAACTGGTCATTGTTGTTCCATACCTGTACATTGAAAAGATGTAAATCTTGCCGGTCTTAGCTGGGATGGACATTTTCTGCAGACCGCTGGATCTACATGGGCAAACGAAAAGACTAACTTTAGTCCAGTTAGCTCAGATGGTGCATTTTGCCCTCATTTTAAAAGCACTAGCATATTTCTTGCAGTCAAAACAGAAATCTTGTTATTGGAGAAATAGCACAGGAGTAGACTCGGACAGGTGCAGCAGTAGTAGTCTCTCCTTGGTCATGCTATGTAACTGGTCATGATTGTTCAAGAATGGCAACTAGTCATGGTTGTTCAACTCTAGTAACTAGTCATGGTTGTTCAAGACTAGCAACTAGTCATGGCTGTTCAAGACTAGTACATGGTCATGGTTGGTCAAGACTAGCAACTAGTCATGGCTGTTCAAGACCAGCAACTACTAGTGATGGTTGTCCGAGACTAGCAACTGGTCATGGCTGTTCAACAGTAGTGATGTTTGTTTTAAAACTAGTACCTGGTCATTGTTGTTCAAGACTACAAAAACAGTCATTGTTGTTCAAGACTAGTAGTAACTGGTGATATTTGTTTAAGACTAGTACCTGGCCATTGTTGTCAAAGACTAGTAGTAACAAGTGATGGTCGTTTAAGACCTGAACCTGGTCATTATTGTTCAAGGCTAGTAGTAACGGGACAGGCGGTAGAGAACGGATGGGTGGATGGTAGTAAATAGTGATGTTTGTTTAAGACTAGTACCTTGTTATTGTTGTTCAAGACTAGTGGTAACTAATAATGTTTGTTTAAGACTAATACCTGGCCATTGTTGTTCAAAACTAGTAGTAACAGAACAAGCGGTAGAGAACGGATGGGTGGATGGTAGTAAATAGTGATGTTTGTTTAAGACTAGTACCTGGCCATTGTTGTTCAAGACTAGTGGTAACTAATAATGTTTAAGACTAATACCTGGCCATTTTTGTTCAAGACTAGAAACCAGTCATTATTGTGCAAGACTAGTAGTAACTATAGTGATGTTTGTTTGAGACTAGTAGCTAGTCATTGTTGAAAGTTGAATAATTATGAAGACATTCATGCTGCAACAGCAAACGTTTGTACAGACCTTCCTGGTGTTGTCCAGAACTTCGGGGTCGGGGCTGCCATAGTGGGGGGGGTTGGCTTGGGGGTCATAGCCCAATCTGGACAACATGGGAGCAATGGTGGCCATGTCCTTCACCACATCAGCTGGGATCTTGCCCACCCATTTGGACAAAGCCTCCATGTTGACGGGTTTAACCACCTGATCTGTGGACCTCTCCACCCTGCAAGAAGGTGAAGCTCTTATGAAACACCTTCAATTGTTCCTCACAGCAGATGTTTCCATGGTGACCAATGACACCAGATATTGACCGTCACCCAAGTAGGAAAGGAGGGGGGAAATCTTTGACCATCCCATTAGAAACATCATTAGGCATGAGTATACTCAGTGTGTATACTGAGTACAGTGAGTATACTCAGCAAGTATAGTGAGTATACTCTGCGTGTAGTGAGTATACTGTATGAGTATTGTGAGTATACTGTGTGAGTATACTCAGTGAGTACAGTGAGAATATTCTGTGAATATGGTGAGTATACTGCATGAGTATTGAGTATACTGTGTGAGTATGGTGAGTATACTCAGTGAGTACATTCAATGAGTATGATGAGAATACTGCGTGTTTATAGTGAGTAAAGTGAGTATACTCAGCACGAATG
Organism: Nerophis ophidion; assembly: GCF_033978795.1. Lineage (NCBI taxonomy): Eukaryota > Metazoa > Chordata > Actinopteri > Syngnathiformes > Syngnathidae > Nerophis > Nerophis ophidion. The sequence goes on along the minus strand of NC_084623.1, from coordinate 60,529,551 downwards.
GTGAGTATGCTCAGTGAGCATACCCGATGAGTATAGCGAACATGTTCCGTGAATATGGTGAGTATAGTAACTTAGTAAAGCAAATATACTCCGCGAAGATGTGAGCATACTCAGTGAGTATAGTGAGTATACTTAGTGTGTATACTCCGCGAGTATGGTGAGTATATTTCTTGAGTACAATGTGTACACTCTGTAAGTATAATGAGTATACTCAATGAGTATAGTGAGTATACTCAAAGAGTATACCCAGTGAGTATACTCAGTGAGTATGACAAGTATACTCAGCGAGTATAGTGAGGGCCAGCGGTAAGATAGAAAAGAAAAGTGTGATTGGTGGATGGATGGAATGATGGCTGTATGGATGGAATGATGGATGGATGGATGGATGGAATGATGGATGGATGGATGGATGGAATGATGGATGGATGGAGTTATGTATGGATGGAATGATGGATGGATGGATGGATGGAATGATGGATGGATGGATGGATGGATGGATGGAATGATGGATGGATGGATGGATGGATGGAATGATGGATGGCTGGATGAAATGATGGATGGATGGAATGATGGATGCATGGATGGAATGATGGATGGATGGATAGATGGAATGAATGGTGGATGGATGGAATGATGGATGGATGGATGAATGATGGATGCATGGATGGATAGATGGAATGAATGGCGGATGGACTGATGGATGGATGGAATGATGGATGCATAGATGGAATGATGCATGGATGGATAGATGGAATGAATGGTGGATGGATGGAATGATGGATAGATGGATGGATGCATAGATGGATGGAATGACGTAGGGATGGAATGATGGGTGGAATGATGCATGGATGGAATGATGGATGGAATGATGGATGGATGGACAAAGAGTATGCCAACACAAAGCTGTGTTGAGGGTGTGACTGACTTGGAGAGTGAAACTCCTCCTGCCTTGCCGATGAGCTCCTCGTGGTGGAGCACGGCGTCACTCCAAGGAATGTGGAGGAAGGTTAGAAGTGTTGTCATCCAGGTTCCCGGGTGGAGAACCAGTTGTTCGTACCTGACGGGCAGACACCTGTCAGGTAGCTCCAGGCACTGAGTGTACATGCTCTCCACAGCACGGTTCCACTTGGTCAGGCAGTCCCGGAAGCTTCCGAGATCAAACCCGGCGATGGTCACCTTGCGGGAAATCATCGAGTGCACTGAAGCGCGGCCATCGCGGATCATCAGCACAAACTTGGCGCGGGGGAAGATCTTGGCCAGGTAGGACAGAGACTTGAGGGCGAAGGGGTCCTTGTTACACAGGAAGTTGGCGGGCTCGCCATGTTTGACGATGACTTCCAGCAGGAAGGCCTGCATGGCGGCGTCCAGCACCTCGTCCGTCACGCCGGCCTCGTCCAGACGCATCTTCTCCTTTCCTGAGCGGCTCCACATCTGCTTCATGGCCAGAAGACGTGGGATGACACGAGTCTCCTCACCACAACGCACCTCTGGGTGGGCGTCCAGCATGGCTCTCATCAGCGTGGTGCCACTGCGGGGGAATCCCCCGATGAAGATGAGCGGCATGTCTTTGTTGTAGGCACTCACATTGTGGGCCCTGGACCCGCCCCCTGACTCCTCCCCCTGCTGTTGGTGGCACTCCATGGCGTGGTGGCCCAGGTAGAAGACCGTGACTGAACTCATGAGCAGACATACCAGCAGGAAGTTGTGTTTCACCTTTCCTAGCATGCTGGCTACCACTCAGAGTGACTGACGGGGAAGCAGAAGGTAGAAATTCTCTCCTGAGCCATCTCTGTGGTCACCAGACATGGACTTCCTGCTCCATGGCGCCTGGCTCTGAGGACCAGACACAAGTCAGATTATTGTTGTGTTGGATCACATCTGACTAGTCCAAGATGGAGACATGGAGCTCCTTCTCATAGTCTATTAGTTTTCTTTCACTTTTAAGATGTTAGCTTTCCTCTGTTTTTATTTTGGCGATCTGGTCTGGGACGTCATTTCCTGTTTGTGGCATTTTCTGCTAATACTGGCTCATGTTTGATGGTGTAACATCATGGTGTGACTGCAACGCAAGTATAGCACAGTTATTCATGTTAAAGTGTGTTAAATGCAACAATGTTCCTGCAAGACCTTATCCTTCGCCCTTCCAATGGCCACCACATACTTCTGCTTACACCGTAGTCACCCTGTCCTACCACCAGAGGAATGCATTGATTTACGTGGACCCCGACTTCAACAAATTGAAAAACTTATTGGGGTGTTACCATTTAGTGGTCAATTGTACGGAATATGTACTGTACTGTGCAATCTACTAATAAAAGTTTCAATCAATCAATCAAAAGAGGGCAACATAGACCAGCTCTAAACCAACACTGCTTCTTCTCCATTCATTTCTAATGGACTGTTTTATTAGTGTATGCACATTTCTTTTATAACATGTATCATCACAACCATGTATATATAACATTAGACACATCATGTTATATTATTACATAGATCTGTGTGTAGGTGTAAATATGTGTGTGTGTACATGTAAATGTGTAAGTGCATGTGTGTACGTGAATTTGTGTACGTGTATATATGTGTGTGTGTGTGTGTACGTGTATATCCGTGTGTGTGTGTACGTGCATATACGTGTGTGTGTGTACGTGTATATACGTGTGTGTGTACGTGTACATGGATATATGTGTGTGTACGTGTTTGCGTGTGTATAAGTGTGTGTGCGTGTATACATATGTGTGTGTGTTTCTTCCATAAGTGTGTGTTTGACATGTGAAACATTTTAAAGTTAAACTTCTTGCATCATTTTTAGAACATTTAGTACACAAGATGACATCTTCCACATGCACGACATCATCCTCACAAATTTACTCACTCACTTATATCTTTATTTATTTATCTAGCCTTGACTTTCTTTTGTGAAAAGTGACTGATCTACCTAGCTATTGATATGAATACATGAATACATGCTCTCCCTTGATATTGATATAATTACATGAATGCATGTTCTGCCTTGATATGAATACATGAATACATGCTTTGCCTAGAGATGAATACATGAATACATGCTCTGCCTAGATATGAATACATGAATACATGTTCTGCCTGGATATGAATACATGAATACATGTTCTGCCTAGATATGAATACATGTTCTGCCTAGATATGAATACATGTTCTGCCTGGATATGAATACATGAATACATGTTCTGCCTAGATATGAATACATGTTCTGCCTAGATATGAATACATGAATACATGTTCTGCCTAGATATGAATACATGAATACATGTTCTGCCTGGATATGAATACATTGTGATGATGCTCACATCTTTGTTGGACTCTAATTGTGTTTTTTATTCCTCCCGTTTGTGCAAGAGTAATGTTGATGTTTGGACAAACGTCTCCTTCATCTTTAACCTCCACGAGTTGACACCTTAGCAATACAAATGTTTATTGGGCGGACTACATAGAAGTAGAATATAGAAGAGCTTATGAGCACAAATGAAAGATGTTTAGGCAAAAAGCTTCATTAGAAGGAGGTGAAAAGAAAAGAAAACATACCTTTGATTGTTGCACTAAACTTGTTTTGCTGTCTGCTGGCGCAACACTTTAACTAACAAACAAGAAGACTAATAAGTAAATAAGAAAACAAATAAGTAAAGAAGAAGACGAATAAGTAAAGAAGAAGACAAATAAGTAAATAAGAAGATAAATAACTAAATGATTCTTTTCTCCATCTTCGAGTCGACTTCTTCTTCTTCTTCTTGTCTTCCTCTACTTCCGCCTCCTCCTCCTCTTCTTCGTCTTTGCAATTGATGTAAACTTTTAGCCCCATCTAGCGGTCTGGGCAGGGGTAGTAAGAATATGTGGGAAACATACATCCATCCATCCATTTCCTACCGCTTATTCCGTTTTGGGGTCGCGGGGGGCGCTGGCACCTATCTCAGCTACAATCGGGCGGAAGGCGGGGTACACCCTGGACAAGTCGCCACCTCATCGCAGGGCTGTGGGAAACATACATCTAGAAAGGATTATGATCATTGTAAATAGAATAATCCACATTTGTAGAGTCGTGTTACAAACCTAGATGAGTAAATACTAGGCTAAAACCGCTGCTTGTATTGTTAGCGTTGGAATTGGGGGTTCAATCACCCAAAAAATATTCCTGGGCGCGGCCACCACTGCCGCTCACTGCTCCCCTCACCTCCCAGGGGGTGATGGGTCAAATGCAGAAGATAATCCCGCCACATCTACTCATCGGTGCTTTAATTTGAACTTGATTATATTTTTTGCTGCCATTTCCCCTACTTTTGATGGCAATATTGCGGACTAGGAGAACATCCATTCCACTTGACATCTGCAACTCTACATTTCAACACAACTAGCCCAATATCCACATTCGTGTTTCTTTTTTCTATCTCTCTGATCCTTTAAAATGAAACAACACTAATAGATTTGTTGTGTTCATAATACATGAATGATATCAAAGAGTTGATGAAATAAGAATTCTCATTATTTTTTTACTCAATCCATAGTAAGTAATATGATTGAAAAATGTCATTGTTTTTCAGGACGAACGGAAATGAAAATATATTTTTTAAATTGCATGAAAGAACAACATGAGTATTTGAGTTGTGTTATGTACTTGCATAATGTATATATTGCTTTACATAATATACTTTTTCCACATGTAATAAATACATAATGTACGTATACAGTTTAATATCCAAATCACACCTCAACAATAAAATGTATTTATTCAAAACAACCTTTCAAAAAGGACTTGCCCAGAATGCTCGACAAAAGGCAAAACTATCCAAAAAGAAGTAAAGAATATGAGATGAGAATATTATTGGGAAGACAGTGCTGCCAGAAGCCTGCAGCTGCACCATTGGGGCCGACTGCAGTACACCTCACCACCAAAGACGGCGCTCACGTAGCGCTGATGTAGATGTCCAGAGAAGAAGAAGAAGAAGAAGAAAATGAAAGTGGCGCTGATTGTGTTTTTCAACACAAGTTTTCTCTGCAGGCCGCCTTGTTTTTCTTCTCCGACTGTCGACCTCAGTGCGAGCTTCCTTGGCCGCCCACCTTCGTGAGAAATAACACGCGGGACAATCTTCACAAGATGACGTCAGTAGACTACACTATTGGAGGAGTGAAGGTTCAATTCCCCTGCAAGGCTTATCCTTCCCAGCTGGCCATGATGAACTCTGTATGTAACTTTTATTATTATTATTATCACACTAACTATTCTTATCCTTCCCAGCTGGCCATGATGAACTCTGTATGCAACTTTTATTATTATTATTATTATCACACTAACTATTCTTATCCTTCCCAGCTGGCCATGATGAACTCTGTATGTAACTTTTATTATTATTATTATTATCACACTAACTATTCTTATCCTTCCCAGCTGGCCATGATGAACTCTGTATGTAACTTTTATTATTATTATTATCACACTAACTATTCTTATCCTTCCCAGCTGGCCATGATGAACTCTGTATGCAACTTTTATTATTATTATTATTATCACACTAACTATTCTTATCCTTCCCAGCTGGCCATGATGAACTCTGTATGTAACTTTTATTATTATTATTATTATCACACTAACTATTCTTATCCTTCCCAGCTGGCCATGATGAACTCTGTATGTAACTTTTATTATTATTATTATTATCACACTAACTATTCTTATCCTTCCCAGCTGGCCATGATGAACTCTGTATGTAACTTTTATTATTATTATTATCACACTAACTATTCTTATCCTTCCCAGCTGGCCATGATGAACTCTGTATGCAACTTTTATTATTATTATTATTATCACACTAACTATTCTTATCCTTCCCAGCTGGCCATGATGAACTCTGTATGCAACTTTTATTATTATTATTATTATTATTATCACACTAACTATTCTTATCCTTCCCAGCTGGCCATGATGAACTCTGTATGCAACTTTTATTATTATTATTATTATTATTATCACACTAACTATTCTTATCCTTCCCAGCTGGCCATGATGAACTCTGTATGCAACTTTTATTATTATTATTATTATTATTATCACACTAACTATTCTTATCCTTCCCAGCTGGCCATGATGAACTCTGTATGCAACTTTTATTATTATTATTATTCTTGAGGGTGCATGGGAGTTTGCCCAACCAGTCTACATGTGCTTTGTGGACTTGGAGAAGGCATTCGACCGTGTCCCTCGGGAAGTCCTGTGGGGAGTGCTCAGAGAGTATGGGGTATCGGAATGTCTTATTGTGGCGGTCCGCTCCCTGTATGATCAGTGTCAGAACATAGTCCACTCCCTGTATGATCAGTGTCAGAACATAGTCCACTCCCTGTATGATCAGTGTCAGAACATAGTCCACTCCCTGTATGATCAGTGTCAGAACATAGTCCACTCCCTGTATGATCAGTGTCAGAACATAGTCCGCTCCCTGTATGATCAGTGTCAGAACATAGTCCACTCCCTGTATGATCAGTGTCAGAACATAGTCCGCTCCCTGTATGATCAGTGTCAGAACATAGTCCGCTCCCTGTATGATCAGTGTCAGAACATAGTCCACTCCCTGTATGATCAGTGTCAGAACATAGTCCGCTCCCTGTATGATCAGTGTCAGAACATAGTCCACTCCCTGTATGATCAGTGTCAGAACATAGTCCACTCCCTGTATGATCAGTGTCAGAACATAGTCCACTCCCTGTATGATCAGTGTCAGAACATAGTCCTCTCCCTGTATGATCAGTGTCAGAACATAGTCCTCTCCCTGTATGATCAGTGTCAGAACATAGTCCACTCCCTGTATGATCAGTGTCAGAACATAGTCCACTCCCTGTATGATCAGTGTCAGAACTTGGTCCGCATTGCTTGCAGTAAGTCGGACACGTTTCCAGTGAGGGTTGGACTCCACCAAGGCTGTCCTTTGTCACCCATTCTGTTCATAACTTTTATGGACAGAATTTCTAGGCGCAGTCAAGGCGTTGAGGGGTTCCGGTTTGGTGACCGCAGGATTAGGTCTCTGCTTTTTGCAGATGATGTGGTCCTGATGGCTTCATCTGGCCGGGATCTTCAGCTCTCACTGGATCGGTTCGCAGCCGAGTGTGAAGCGACCGGAATGAGAATCAGCACCTCCAAGTCCGAGACCATGGTTCTCGCCCGGAAAAGGGTGGAATGCCATCTCCGGGTTGGGGAGGAGACCCTGCCCCAAGTGGAGGAGTTCAAGTACCTAGGAGTCTTGTTCACGAGTGGGGGAAGAGTGGATCGTGAGATCGACAGGCGGATCGGTGCGGCGTCTTCAGTAATGCGGACGTTTTACCGGTCCGTTGTGGTGAAGAAGGAGCTGAGCCGGAAGGCAAAGCTCTCAATTTACCGGTCGATCTACGTTCCCATCCTCACCTATGGTCATGAGCTTTGGGTCATGACCGAAAGGATAAGATCACGGGTACAAGCGGCCCAAATGAGTTTCCTCCGCTGGGTGGCGGGTCTCTCCCTTAGAGATAGGGTGAGAAGCTCTGCCATCCGGGAGGAACTCAACGTAAAGCCGCTGCTCCTCCACATGGAGAGGAGCCAGATGAGGTGGTTCGGGCATCTGGTCAGGATGCCACCCGAACGCCTCCCTAGGGAGGTGTTTAGGGCACGTCCAGCTTGTAGGAGGCCACGGGGAAGACCCAGGACACGTTGGAAAGACTATGTCTCCCGGCTGGCCTGGGAACGCCTCGGGATCCCCCGGGAAGAGCTAGACGAAGTGGCTGGAGATAGGGAAGTCTGGGCTTCCCTGCTTAGGCTGTTGCCCCCGCGACCCGACCTCGGATAAGCGGAAGATGATGGATGGATGGATTATTATCACTAACTATTCTTATCCTTCCCAGCTGGCCATGATGAACTCTGTATGCAACTTTTATTATTATTATTATCACTAACTATTGTTATTATAAGGGGTGTAACGGTACACAAAAATTCCAGTTCGGTACGTCCCTCGGTTTAGAGGTCATGGTTTGGTTCATTTTCGGTACAGTAAGAAAACGACAAAATACAAATATTTTCGTTATTTATTTACCAATTTTATAACCAATGAGATAACATAGATATACACACAGGGTCCCTTGCCAGGGTTTATGTGGTCAACATGTATAAAATAAAAACTAAATAAAATAAGGCTCAGAATGGTTTCTTAACAAAACCTTTCTCTATATAATGTGCATATTTTTGATTGCTACTGCCAAGGTATGTATCCTCTTAGTTCCAAGTCAGCGCGCAGCCAAAGTCTTCCCAAACGGGAGATGTTGACGAGGCAGGAGGGTCTTCCAGCTCTGGCTTTTACATGTTGTCCCAGCCCGGTCGCTGCTAGTCTGCCCTTTGTTGTGCCTCGCTCTGCATTCTTTACACAACCTGCGGTGCGCTACCTAATATGTCCGTGTGGAAACTCGTCCGGTTCACCTCCGAACCGAACCGAAATCCCCGTACCGAAACAGTTTAATACAAATACACGTACCGTTACACCCCTACGTATTATTACACTAACTATTGTTATTATTACATTCTCTCACTAACTATTCAACTGTGCATGTAAAACTATTCATATATGTCTTTAATTGAGTATTAATAATATCTCATTTGGATTGAACAGGATTATTTCATATTTCTTCACCGTTTTTAAGTCCGTGCGTAAAAATGGACCTTTTTGAAATGCAACTATTAGTGGCCACGGTTCATTCATGTGTTGGCCTGGGACTCTTTCTCAAAATGCAAGTAAAGCAAATGCAACTAAAAGCTGCACACGGTGACTTCCTGTTCACCTCAAAGTAAGCTTCAGAATAAAAGTATGGCAGTATTAAACCTGCACACGGTGACTTCCTGTTCACCTCAAAGTAAGCTTCAGAATAAAAGTATGGCAGTATTAAACCTGCACACGGTGACTTCCTGTTCACCTCAAAGTAAGCTTCAGAATAAAAGTATGGCAGTATTAACCTGGATTCGAGAATATATTTGTGAACACATGAACACTTTTTTGTTATTGTAATCAGGACATGCAAGCAAATGTAAATCAAATATGCACAAATGAAGACAGTTCCGGTCAGTCAAGTTCCAGTCAGTCAGTCAGTCTGAGGACTTTCATGAATTGAAGATGAGTTTGTGTCACACCTGCAGATCATAAGGGGTTTGAACAACAGCCAGCACTGTTTACTGGAGAGTCCCACAGGAAGTGGCAAGAGTTTGGCTCTGCTGTGTTCGGCACTGGCATGGCAGCGAGCGCAGCTTGGTAAGTACCAGTACCAGTTGTTGTCCATGTCTTGGTAAGTACCAGTACCAGTTGTTGTCCATGTCTTGGTAAGTACCAGTACCAGTTGTTGTCCATGTCTTGGTAAGTACCAGTACCAAACTTGTTGTCCATGTCTTGGTAAGTACCAGTACCAGTTGTTGTCCATGTCTTGGTAAGTACCAGTACCAGTTGTTGACCATGTCTTGGTAAGTACCAGTACCAGTTGTTGACCATGTCTTGGTAAGTACCAGTACCAGTTGTTGTCCATGTCTTGGTAAGTACCAGTACCAAACTTGTTGACCATGTCTTGGTAAGTACCAGTACCAGTTGTTGTCCATGTCTTGGTAAGTACCAGTACCAGTTGTTGTCCATGTCTTGGTAAGTACCAGTACCAGTTGTTGTCCATGTCTTGGTAAGTACCAGTACCAGTTGTTGACCATGTCTTGGTAAGTACCAGTACCAGTTGTTGACCATGTCTTGGTAAGTACCAGTACCAGTTGTTGACCATGTCTTGGTAAGTACCAGTACCAGTTGTTGACCATGTCTTGGTAAGTACCAGTACCAGTTGTTGTCCATGTCTTGGTAAGTACCAGTACCAGTTGTTGTCCATGTCTTGGTAAGTACCAGTTGTTGTCCATGTCTTGGTAAGTACCAGTACCAGTTGTTGTCCATGTCTTGGTAAGTACCAGTACCAGTTGTTGACCATGTCTTGGTAAGTACCAGTACCAGTTGTTGACCATGTCTTGGTAAGTACCAGTACCAGTTGTTGTCCATGTCTTGGTAAGTACCAGTACCAGTTGTTGTCCATGTCTTGGTAAGTACCAGTACCAGTTGTTGTCCATGTCTTGGTAAGTACCAGTACCAGTTGTTGACCATGTCTTGGTAAGTACCAGTACCAGTTGTCGTCCATGTCTCGGTAAGTACCAGTACCAGTTGTTGTCCATGTCTTGGTAAGTACCAGTACCAGTTGTTGTCCATGTCTTGGTAAGTACCAGTACCAGTTGTTGTCCATGTCTTGGTAAGTACCACTACCAGTTGTTGTCCATGTCTTGGTAAGTACCAGTACCAGTTGTTGTCCATGTCTTGGTAAGTACCAGTACCAGTTGTTGTCCATGTCTTGGTAAGTACCAGTACCAGTTGTTGTCCATGTCTTGGTAAGTACCAGTACCAGTTGTTGTCCATGTCTTGGTAAGTACCAGTACCAGTTGTTGTCCATGTCTTGGTAAGTACCAGTACCAGTTGTTATCCATGTCTTGGTAAGTACCAGTACCAGTTGTTGTCCATGTCTTGGTAAGTACCAGTACCAGTTGTTGACCATGTCTTGGTAAGTACCAGTACCAGTTGTTGTTCATGTCTTGGTAAGTACCAGTACCAGTTGTTGACCATGTCTTGGTAAGTACCAGTACCAGTTGTTGTCCATGTCTTGGTAAGTACCAGTTGTTGTCCATGTCTTGGTAAGTACCAGTACCAGTTGTTGTCCATGTCTTGGTAAGTACCAGTACCAGTTGTTGTCCATGTCTTGGTAAGTACCAGTACCAGTTGTTATCCATGTCTTGGTAAGTACCAGTACCAGTTGTTGTCCATGTCTTGGTAAGTACCAGTACCAGTTGTTGACCATGTCTTGGTAAGTACCAGTACCAGTTGTTGTTCATGTCTTGGTAAGTACCAGTACCAGTTGTTGTCCATGTCTTGGTAAGTACCAGTACCAGTTGTTGTCCATGTCTTGGTAAGTACCAGTACCAGTTGTTGTCCATGTCTTGGTAAGTACCAGTACCAGTTGTTGACCATGTCTTGGTAAGTACCAGTACCAGTTGTTGACCATGTCTTGGTAAGTACCAGTACCAGTTGTTGACCATGTCTTGGTAAGTACCAGTACCAGTTGTTGACCATGTCTTGGTAAGTACCAGTACCAGTTGTTGTCCATGTCTTGGTAAGTACCAGTACCAAACTTGTTGTCCATGTCTTGGTAAGTACCTGTACCAGTTGTTGACCATGTCTTGGTAAGTACCAGTACCGAACTTGTTGTCCATGTCTTGGTAAGTACCAGTACCAGTTGTTGTCCATGTCTTGGTAAGTACCAGTACCAGTTGTTGACCATGTCTTGGTAAGTACCAGTACCAGTTGTTGTCCATGTCTTGGTAAGTACCAGTACCAGTTGTTGTCCATGTCTTGGTAAGTACCAGTACCAGTTGTTATCCATGTCTTGGTAAGTACCAGTACCAGTTGTTGTCCATGTCTTGGTAAGTACCAGTACCAGTTGTTGACCATGTCTTGGTAAGTACCAGTACCAGTTGTTGTTCATGTCTTGGTAAGTACCAGTACCAGTTGTTGTCCATGTCTTGGTAAGTACCAGTACCAGTTGTTGTCCATGTCTTGGTAAGTACCAGTACCAGTTGTTGTCCATGTCTTGGTAAGTACCAGTACCAGTTGTTGACCATGTCTTGGTAAGTACCAGTACCAGTTGTTGACCATGTCTTGGTAAGTACCAGTACCAGTTGTTGACCATGTCTTGGTAAGTACCAGTACCAGTTGTTGACCATGTCTTGGTAAGTACCAGTACCAGTTGTTGTCCATGTCTTGGTAAGTACCAGTACCAAACTTGTTGTCCATGTCTTGGTAAGTACCTGTACCAGTTGTTGACCATGTCTTGGTAAGTACCAGTACCGAACTTGTTGTCCATGTCTTGGTAAGTACCAGTACCAGTTGTTGTCCATGTCTTGGTAAGTACCAGTACCAGTTGTTGACCATGTCTTGGTAAGTACCAGTACCAGTTGTTGTCCATGTCTTGGTAAGTACCAGTACCAGTTGTTGTCCATGTCTTGGTAAGTACCAGTACCAGTTGTTATCCATGTCTTGGTAAGTACCAGTACCAGTTGTTGTCCATGTCTTGGTAAGTACCAGTACCAGTTGTTGACCATGTCTTGGTAAGTACCAGTACCAGTTGTTGTTCATGTCTTGGTAAGTACCAGTACCAGTTGTTGTCCATGTCTTGGTAAGTACCAGTACCAAACTTGTTGTCCATGTCTTGGTAAGTACCTGTACCAGTTGTTGACCATGTCTTGGTAAGTACCAGTACCGAACTTGTTGTCCATGTCTTGGTAAGTACCAGTACCAGTTGTTGTCCATGTCTTGGTAAGTACCAGTACCGAACTTGTTGTCCATGTCTTGGTAAGTACCAGTACCAGTTGTTGACCATGTCTTGGTAAGTACCAGTACCGAACTTGTTGTCCATGTCTTGGTAAGTACCAGTACCAGTTGTTGTCCATGTCTTGGTAAGTACCAGTACCAGTTGTTGACCATGTCTTGGTAAGTACCAGTACCAGTTGTTGTCCATGTCTTGGTAAGTACCAGTACCAGTTGTTGTCCATGTCTTGGTAAGTACCAGTACCAGTTGTTGTCCATGTCTTGGTAAGTACCAGTACCAGTTGTTGTCCATGTCTTGGTAAGTACCAGTACCAGTTGTTGTCCATGTCTTGGTAAGTACCAGTACCATTTGTTGTCCATGTCTTGGTAAGTACCAGTACCAGTTGTTGACCATGTCTTGGTAAGTACCAGTACCGAACTTGTTGTCCTGTGACTGTTCCAAAACAAACATCTTCATCTTCTCCCAGTTGGAAAAACCAGGTCAGGTTGTCTTTTTTTCCTGGCTGGTCCATGTTGATGGGCTCATATTGCCCGTCCCTTTTGAGGGTAAATTATTAGCACAACTGGACATTTGGCTTAGTGATCTCATTTTGTTTATTGCTCATCTTTGTTACTTAGCAGAACTTCTCAGTGGCAAGTATGGAGGCCATGATGTTGTGTGTGTGCGTGTGTAAGCTCCGCCCACCCGGACAAAGATTGTGAAGGAGTGACAAGAGGGCTCACTGTGTTCAGTAATTGTACTGTTCAAGAAAAGTGTAGAGAGTGAGCCCTCTTCTTCCTGTTTGGAGACAAAACAAACAGACATAACTATTGATCAAAGTATTGTAACTTCATTGTCTTGTATTGATTGATTTATTGATTATCAGCCCAGGCTGATGTAATATTTACATGATGATATTTACATTATAATTACATGATGATATGTACATGATGATATTTACATTATAATTACATGATGATATGTACATGATGATATTTACATTATAATTACATGATGATATTTACATTATAATTACATGATGATATTTACATTATAATTACATGATGATATGTACATGATGATTATTTACATTATAATTCCATGATGATATTTGCATGATGTTTCACCTGCAGATAAAACGCGAGGAGGAGGAAAAGGAGGAAGTGAAGAAGATTGTAGTAAAAGATGCAGCGATGACAAGCGGTCCAAGATGATGGAGACGTGTGACTGTGTCTGCCATTGCAAAGTCCCAGCTTCCTCGAATGCAACATCTGATGTTATTGATCTGATGGAGTCTCCTTGCAAAGACACCAGTCTGCCTGCACCCTCAGCAGCTGGTAAACACCTTCAAACTAACATGTCTATTGATGAACACATGACTTAACATGTCTATTGATGAACACATGACTTAACACATCTATTGATGAACACATGACTTAACACATCTATTGATGAACACATGACTTAACACATCTATTGATGAACACATGACTTAACACGTCTATTGATGAACACATGACTTAACACGTCTATTGATGAACACATGACTTAACACATCTATTGATGAACACATGACTTAACACGTCTATTGATGAACACATGACTTAACACGTCTATTGATGAACACATGACTTAACACATCTATTGATGAACACATGACTTAACACGTCTATTGATGAACACATGACTTATTACTGACTAACTGCACTTTTCAATTGAGATGAATGCTGATTAATGACAATTATTACATGCTTTCATAACTCAAATGAACTTAAAATAGAACCTCATTTTTGAACAATATTGCAAGTAATTAAGTACACAGTCACTCATCTTTGCAATATTGTGTCATTGATCAGCTAGTTATTGATCCCATCACTGACGTGTTATTGATCCCATCACTGACGTGTTATTGATCCCATCACTGACGTGTTATTGATCCCATCACTGACGTGTTATTGATCCCATCACTGACGTGTTATTGATCCCATCACTGACGTGTTATTGATCCCATCACTGACGTGTTATTGATCTCATCACTGACGTGTCATTGATCCCATCACTGACGTGTTATTGATCCCATCACTGACGTGTCATTGATCCCATCACTGACGTGTTATTGATCCCATCACTGACGTGTTATTGATCCCATCACTGACGTGTTATTGATCTCATCACTGACGTGTCATTGATCCCATCACTGACGTGTCATTGATCCCATCACTGACGTGTTATTGATCCCATCACTGACGTGTTATTGATCCCATCACTGACGTGTTATTGATCCCATCACTGACGTGTTATTGATCCCATCACTGACGTGTTATTGATCTCATCACTGACGTGTCATTGATCCCATCACTGACGTGTCATTGATCCCATCACTGACGTGTTATTGATCCCATCACTGACGTGTCATTGATCCCATCACTGACGTCTTATTGATCCCATCACTGACGTGTTATTGATCCCATCACTGACGTGTTATTGATCCCATCACTGACGTGTTATTGATCCCATCACTGACGTGTTATTGATCCCATCACTGACGTGTTATTGATCCCATCACTGACGTGTTATTGATCCCATCACTGACGTGTCATTGATCCCATCACTGACGTGTCATTGATCCCATCACTGACGTGTCATTGATCCCATCACTGACGTGTTATTGATCCCATCACTGACGTGTTATTGATCCCATCACTGACGTGTTATTGATCTCATCACTGACGTGTCATTGATCCCATCACTGACGTGTTATTGATCCCATCACTGACGTGTCATTGATCCCATCACTGACGTGTTATTGATCCCATCACTGACGTGTTATTGATCCCATCACTGACGTGTTATTGATCTCATCACTGACGTGTCATTGATCCCATCACTGACGTGTCATTGATCCCATCACTGACGTGTTATTGATCCCATCACTGACGTGTTATTGATCCCATCACTGACGTGTTATTGATCCCATCACTGACGTGTTATTGATCCCATCACTGACGTGTTATTGATCTCATCACTGACGTGTCATTGATCCCATCACTGACGTGTCATTGATCCCATCACTGACGTGTTATTGATCCCATCACTGACGTGTCATTGATCCCATCACTGACGTCTTATTGATCCCATCACTGACGTGTTATTGATCCCATCACTGACGTGTTATTGATCCCATCACTGACGTGTTATTGATCCCATCACTGACGTGTTATTGATCCCATCACTGACGTGTTATTGATCCCATCACTGACGTGTTATTGATCCCATCACTGACGTGTCATTGATCCCATCACTGACGTGTTATTGATCTCATCACTGACGTGTCATTGATCCCATCACTGACGTGTCATTGATCTCATCACTGACGTGTCATTGATCCCATCACTGACGTGTTATTGATCCCATCACTGACGTGTTATTGATCCCATCACTGACGTGTTATTGATCTCATCACTGACGTGTCATTGATCCCATCACTGACGTGTTATTGATCCCATCACTGACGTGTTATTGATCCCATCACTGACGTGTTATTGATCTCATCACTGACGTGTCATTGATCCCATCACTGACGTGTCATTGATCTCATCACTGACGTGTCATTGATCCCATCACTGACGTGTTATTGATCCCATCACTGACGTGTTATTGATCCCATCACTGACGTGTTATTGATCCCATCACTGACGTGTCATTGATCCCATCACTGACGTGTTATTGATCCCATCACTGACGTGTTATTGATCTCATCACTGACGTGTCATTGATCCCATCACTGACGTGTCATTGATCCCATCACTGACGTGTTATTGATCCCATCACTGACGTGTCATTGATCCCATCACTGACGTCTTATTGATCCCATCACTGACGTGTTATTGATCCCATCACTGACGTGTTATTGATCCCATCACTGACGTGTTATTGATCCCATCACTGACGTGTTATTGATCCCATCACTGACGTGTCATTGATCCCATCACTGACGTGTTATTGATCTCATCACTGACGTGTCATTGATCCCATCACTGACGTGTCATTGATCTCATCACTGACGTGTCATTGATCCCATCACTGACGTGTTATTGATCCCATCACTGACGTGTTATTGATCCCATCACTGACGTGTTATTGATCCCATCACTGACGTGTTATTGATCTCATCACTGACGTGTCATTGATCCCATCACTGACGTGTCATTGATCCCATCACTGACGTGTTATTGATCCCATCACTGACGTGTTATTGATCCCATCACTGACGTGTTATTGATCCCATCACTGACGTGTTATTGATCCCATCACTGACGTGTTATTGATCTCATCACTGACGTGTCATTGATCCCATCACTGACGTGTCATTGATCCCATCACTGACGTGTTATTGATCCCATCACTGACGTGTCATTGATCCCATCACTGACGTCTTATTGATCCCATCACTGACGTGTTATTGATCCCATCACTGACGTGTTATTGATCCCATCACTGACGTGTTATTGATCCCATCACTGACGTGTTATTGATCCCATCACTGACGTGTTATTGATCCCATCACTGACGTGTTATTGATCCCATCACTGACGTGTCATTGATCCCATCACTGACGTGTTATTGATCTCATCACTGACGTGTCATTGATCCCATCACTGACGTGTCATTGATCCCATCACTGACGTGTTATTGATCCCATCACTGACGTGTTATTGATCCCATCACTGACGTGTTATTGATCTCATCACTGACGTGTCATTGATCCCATCACTGACGTGTCATTGATCCCATCACTGACGTGTCATTGATCCCATCACTGACGTGTCATTGATCCCATCACTGACGTGTTATTGATCTCATCACTGACGTGTTATTGATCCCATCACTGACGTGTTATTGATCCCATCACTGACGTGTTATTGATCCCATCACTGACGTCTTATTGATCCCATCACTGACGTGTTATTGATCCCATCACTGACGTGTTATTGATCCCATCACTGACGTGTTATTGATCCCATCACTGACGTGTTATTGATCCCATCACTGACGTGTTATTGATCCCATCACTGACGTGTTATTGATCCCATCACTGACGTGTTATTGATCCCATCACTGACGTGTTATTGATCCCATCACTGACGTGTTATTGATCCCATCACTGACGTGTTATTGATCCCATCACTGACGTGTTATTGATCCCATCACTGACGTGTTATTGATCCCATCACTGACGTGTCATTGATCCCATCACTGACGTGTTATTGATCCCATCACTGACGTGTTATTGATCCCATCACTGACGTGTTATTGATCCCATCACTGACGTGTCATTGATCCCATCACCGACGTGTTATTGATCCCATCACCGACGTGTTATTGATCCCATCACCGACGTGTTATTGATCCCATCACCGACGTGTTATTGATCCCATCACCGACGTGTTATTGATCCCATCACCGACGTGTTATTGATCCCGTCACCGACGTGTTATTGATCCCATCACCGACGTGTTATTGATCCCGTCACCGACGTCTTATTGATCCCATCACCGACGTCTTATTGATCCCATCACTGACGTGTTATTGATCCCATCACTGACGTGTTATTGATCCCATCACTGACGTGTCATTGATCCCATCACTGACGTGTCATTGATCCCATCACTGACGTCTTATTGATCCCATCACTGACGTGTCATTGATCCCATCACTGACGTGTTATTGATCCCATCACTGACGTGTTATTGATCCCATCACTGACGTGTTATTGATCCCATCACTGACGTCTTATTGATCCCATCACTGACATGTCATTGATCCCATCACTGACTTGTCATTGATCAGTTATTATTGACAGCGCTCGTATTCATAGAACAAATTCTATGAGGAGGGCGGCACTTAAAAAATGTAATTACAATCTTAATGTAGGAAAAGAACTTGATTTTCTTTAATGTACTGAGTAAAGTAGCAAGTACAGTCTTTAATACTACAAAGAATATTGTTCTTTATTTGGTGAATGTTTGTCAGTTCCCAGGAAAAAGTGGGCTGACATTTCTCATCTCCTCATCACCGCTGACCAAGATGATTTCCAGCCAAAGAAGAAACGTATTCGCACTGCTGAACAAAAGGTCATTTATTCTTTATTTTACACTTCTTTTCTAATGTCAATCTACTGTAATAACTTCATATCCTCATCTTATTACATGCATATCTTCTTATTACCTTTGTACCATGTTAGTACATCTATAGTCATCTTATTACACCATGTTAGTACATCTATGTTCATCTTATTACACGTATATTCATCTTATTACCTTTGTACCATGTTAGTACGTCTATAGTCATCTTATTACCATTATATATTGTTATTACATCTATATTCATGTTATATTATGTATATTCATGTTATTACAAATATATCTTATTACCTTTGTACCATGTTATTAGAAATATATTAATGTTATTTCATGTATATTCATGTTATTACATGTATATTCACGTTAATACATGTATATTCATGTTATTCCATGTATATCTTATTACCTTTGTACCATGTTATTACAAGTATATTAATGGTATTACAAGTATATACTGTGAAGTTTGTGTGAGTGATTGTTGCCGGAGCCAGCCAAGTAAACATGTTGAGGCGGCGTGGCTCAGGTGGTAGAGCGACCGTGCCAGCAACTTGAGGGTTCCAGGTTCGACCCCCACTTCTGCCGTTGTGTCCTTGGGCAAGACACTTGACCCACCTGCTTATAATGGCTTTAACCATGTAAAGCGCTATGAGTCTCTAGAGAAAAAGCGCTATATAATGTTATTGACTTCATGTTGTGTTTTAGGGGGTGGTGTTTCTAGAAGAGACGCCACAGCTGGAAAGTTCTCAGAGTCTTCCCGTGACACCTAAAAGCCGTCCAGCTGATTTTTTGTCTTCTTGCTCTGTGAGTACAGTAAACATGTACATTATTGTCACTATATTGATATACTTCCTTCATAACAATTATCATTATCAGCCTGCTACAGTATACATGTACATTATTGTCACATCATGTCAATATTGATATTCATCACAAACATGCAATTATACTGCATCAACCTGCTACAGTAAACATGTACATTACTTCAAGTGATGAATGAATGAAAGTGATTGTTTGCTGAGTTTACTTAAAGGGTAACTACATTTTTTGGGAATTGTGTCTATCATTCACAGTCCTTATGTCAGTCAGGAACACATGTTTTGCTTTTTTTTAATGCTTTCTAATTCATAAATAAACTTTAGCAAAAGTCAACTAGCAATGGAGCTAATGGGAGTTCCTCTATTCAGCCTGTAAAAACAGCCAAGGTTTTATATACATGCTGTATGTACATATGTAGTATCTAGTAACATTCATAACAACATGTAATATTTACATAGTTTATATACACGCTGTAAGTACATATGTAGTATCTAGTAACATTCATAACAACATGTAATATTTACATAGTTTATATACACGCTGTAAGTACATATGTAGTATCTTGTAACATTCATAAAAACATGTAATATTTACATAGATTATATACACACTAAGTATATATGTCATGTAATAACATTCATAACATGTAATATTTACATATTTTATATACACACTTTAAGTATATATGCCTTGTAGTAACATTCATAATAACATGTAATATTTACATATTTTATATACACACTTTAAGTATATATGCCTTGTAGTAACATTCATAACAACATGTAATATTTACATAGTTTATATACACGCTGTAAGAACATATGTAGTATCTTGTAACATTCATAAAAACATGTAATATTTACATAGATTATATACACACTAAGTATATATGTCATGTAATAACATTCATAATAACATGTAATATTTACATATTTTATATACACACTTTAAGTATATATGCTTTGTAGTAACATTCATAATAACATGTAATATTTACATATTTTATAAACACACTAAGTATATATGTAGTATCTAGTAACATTCATAATAACATGTAATATATACATGATGTACGTATATATGTCATGTAGTAACATTCATAATAACATGTAATATTGACATATTTTGATCATTTTAAGTATTAATTTCACATCACAATGTTACTTTCCCTTCAACATCAACAAGACTACTAAGCATGTCAGACTTGATGAGAGACAACAAAGACTACTTTGGGACAAATGATGATCCAGAAACTTCTGTTTTTGAGCCTGAACATAAGGAGGATGATCTACAAGTTTTAGAAGCTAAACAGATGCAGCTTTAGTCAAACACTAAAGATCAAACTAAAAATAAACAACAAAAACAGAAATGTTTTCTAAGCAGCAGCGCCATAATTAGTTATATGTTTTTGTTATTGTATTTAATATTTTTTAAACAGGCTCACTCAATACATATTTGTGTCGTCTGACCAAAGGACAGAATAGTTATGTGCAGTTTGCAAAAAAGATGATCAATACGTTTTATTTTTAATACTTTTTAGGAATGAAATCATTTGCTGTACATTCTAAATGTGCAATGTTCATTTTATCCACTGGATGGCGACAAACCCCACCTAATAGGGACTTCTGGGAGGATTTGTCTCACATGATCACTTTTGTGGTGTATATATACACGTATATATACGTGTATATATACATATTTATATATATATATATTATATATATATATATACACATATATTAATGTATATGTATGTATTCATATATATGTGTATATTTATAGATATATGTATATATATTTATATAATGTGTGTATGTATAAATGTGTATATATATGTTTTTGTATATGTTTTATAAATATATATATATATATATGTGTATATATACAGTTCAAGTTAAATGATTGTTAAATGACAATGTTTGCAGGCCACATAACAACACAATATACAAAATAATATAGTATTTTTTTGTGTGTATATCTCATCTTTCGCATGTCTATTTGAAATAAAATGACATTTTGAATATGTTAATGTTTACACGTTGTAATCTCCTTTTGGGATGTTTTGCCCTCAGTCTCCTGAGTGCTGCCAGTGCCCGTGTGCTGCAGCCAAAGGCAAAGTAAAAGATGGAGACGGCACCAAGAAGGTCCCAAAGATCTTCTTTGGCACACGCACACACAAACAGATCACTCAGGTGGCGCACGAGCTGAGACGCTCTGCATACTGCACGACTCCCATGACATCTTGTCCAGCAGGGAACACACCTGTGTCAACTCCCAGGTGGCTCCTCACCCACACCGCAACGAACTCTGCAAGGAACTGAGAGAAGGAAAAGATGTGAGACTTCATGCAACACTGACAAGATTAGTGGAGACGTCTTTGCCTAATGAGAAGATTAGTGGAGATGTGGGCTACATGCAGTAAGACTATAGTTGTAATGTCTTTCAGAGGTCCATGCAGTAAGACTATAGTTGTAGTGTCTTCAGAGGTCCATGCAGTAAGACTATAGTTGTAGTGTCTTTCAGAGGTCCATGCAGTAAGACTATAGTTGTAGTGTCTTTCAGAGGTCCATGCAGTAAGACTATAGTTGTAGTGTCTTTCAGAGGTCCATGCAGTAAGACTATAGTTGTAATGTCTTTCAGAGGTCCATGCAGTAAGACTATAGTTGTAGTGTCTTTCAGAGGTCCATGCAGTAAGACTATAGTTGTAGTGTCTTTCAGAGGTCCATGCAGTAAGACTATAGTTGTAATGTCTTTCAGAGGTCCATGCAGTAAGACTATAGTTGTAATGTCTTTCAGAGGTCCATGCAGTAAGACTATAGTTGTAGTGTCTTTCAGAGGTCCATGCAGTAAGACTATAGTTGTAGTGTCTTTCAGAGGTCCATGCAGTAAGACTATAGTTGTAATGTCTTTCAGAGGTCCATGCAGCAAGACTATAGTTGTAGTGTCTTTCAGAAGTCCATGCAGTAAGACTATAGTTGTAATGTCTTTCAGAGGTCCATGCAGTAAGACTATAGTTGTAGTGTCTTTCAGAGGTCCATGCAGTAAGACTATAGTTGTAATGTCTTTCAGAGGTCCATGCAGTAAGACTATAGTTGTAGTGTCTTTCAGAGGTCCATGCAGTAAGACTATAGTTGTAGTGTCTTTCAGAGGTCCATGCAGTAAGACTATAGTTGTAGTGTCTTTCAGAGGTCCATGCAGTAAGACTATAGTTGTAGTGTCTTTCAGAGGTCCATGCAGTAAGACTATAGTTGTAGTGTCTTTCAGAGGTCCATGCAGTAAGACTATAGTTGTAGTGTCTTTCAGAGGTCCATGCAGTAAGACTATAGTTGTAGTGTCTTTCAGAGGTCCATGCAGTAAGACTATAGTTGTAATGTCTTTCAGAGTCATGCAGTAAGACTATAGTTGTAAGTGTCTTTCAGAGGTCCATGCAGTAAGACTATAGTTGTAATGTCTTTCAGAGGTCCATGCAGTAAGACTATAGTTGTAGTGTCTTTCAGAGGTCCATGCAGTAAGACTATAGTTGTAGTGTCTTTCAGAGGTCCATGCAGTAAGACTATAGTTGTAGTGTCTTTCAGAGGTCCATGCAGTAAGACTATAGTTGTAGTGTCTTTCAGAGGTCCATGCAGTAAGACTATAGTTGTAGTGTCTTTCAGAGGTCCATGCAGTAAGACTATAGTTGTAGTGTCTTTCAGAGGTCCATGCAGTAAGACTATAGTTGTAGTGTCTTTCAGAGGTCCATGCAGTAAGACTATAGTTGTAATGTCTTTCAGAGGTCCATGCAGTAAGACCTATAGTTGTAATGTCTTTCAGAGGTCCATGCAGTAAGACTATAGTTGTAATGTCTTTCAGAGGTCCATGCAGTAAGACCTATAGTTGTAATGTCTTTCAGAGGTCCATGCAGTAAGACTATTAGTTGTAATGTCTTTCAGAGGTCCATGCAGTAAGACTATAGTTGTAAGTGTCTTTCAGAGGTCCATGCAGTAAGACTATAGTTGTAGTGTCTTTCAGAGGTCCATGCAGTAAGACTATAGTTGTAGTGTCTTTCAGAGGTCCATGCAGTAAGACTATAGTTGTAGTGTCTTTCAGAGGTCCATGCAGTAAGACTATAGTTGTAGTGTCTTTCAGAGGTCCATGCAGTAAGACTATAGTTGTAGTGTCTTTCAGAGGTCCATGCAGTAAGACTATAGTTGTAGTGTCTTTCAGAGGTCCATGCAGTAAGACTATAGTTGTAGTGTCTTCAGAGGTCCATGCAGTAAGACTATAGTTGTAATGTCTTTCAGAGGTCCATGCAGTAAGACTATAGTTGTAATGTCTTTCAGAGGTCCATGCAGTAAGACTATAGTTGTAGTGTCTTTCAGAGGTCCATGCAGTAAGACTATAGTTGTAGTGTCTTTCAGAGGTCCATGCAGTAAGACTATAGTTGTAGTGTCTTTCAGAGGTCCCATGCAGTAAGACTATAGTTGTAGTGTCTTTCAGAGGTCCATGCAGTAAGACTATAGTTGTAGTGTCTTTCAGAGGTCCATGCAGTAAGACTATAGTTGTAGTGTCTTTCAGAGGTCCATGCAGTAAGACTATAGTTGTAGTGTCTTTCAGAGGTCCATGCAGTAAGACTATAGTTGTAGTGTCTTTCAGAGGTCCATGCAGTAAGACTATAGTTGTAAGTGTCTTTCAGAGGTCCATGCAGTAAGACTATAGTTTTAGTTAAGTAGTCTTTCAGAGGTCCATGCAGTAAGACTATAGTTGTAGTGTCTTTCAGAGGTCCATGCAGTAAGACTATAGTTGTAATGTCTTTCAGAGGTCCATGCAGTAAGACTATAGTTGTAGTGTCTTTCAGAGGTCCATGCAGTAAGACTATAGTTGTAGTGTCTTCAGAGGTCCATGCAGTAAGACTATAGTTGTAGTGTCTTTCAGAGGTCCATGCAGTAAGACTATAGTTGTAGTGTCTTTCAGAGGTCCATGCAGTAAGACTATAGTTGTAGTGTCTTTCAGAGGTCCATGCAGTAAGACTATAGTTGTAGTGTCTTTCAGAGGTCCATGCAGTAAGACTATAGTTGTAGTGTCTTTCAGAGGTCCATGCAGTAAGACTATAGTTGTAGTGTCTTTCAGAGGTCCATGCAGTAAGACTATAGTTGTAATGTCTTTCAGAGGTCCATGCAGTAAGACTATAGTTGTATTGTCTTTCAGAGGTCCATGCAGTAAGACTATAGTTTGTAGTGTCTTTCAGAGGTCCATGCAGTAAGACTATAGTTGTAGTGTCTTTCAGAGGTCCATGCAAGTAAGACTATAGTTGTAATGTCTTTCAGAGGTCATGCAGCAAGACTATAGTTGTAGTGTCTTTCAGAGTCCATGCAGTAAGACTATAGTTGTAATGTCTTTCAGAGGTCCATGCAGTAAGACTATAGTTGTAGTGTCTTTCAGAGGTCCATGCAGTAAGACTATAGTTGTAGTGTCTTTCAGAGGTCCATGCAGTAAGACTATAGTTGTAGTGTCTTTCAGAGGTCCATGCAGTAAGACTATAGTTGTAGTGTCTTTCAGAGGTCCATGCAGTAAGACTATAGTTGTAGTGTCTTTCAGAGGTCCATGCAGTAAGACTATAGTTGTAGTGTCTTTCAGAGGTCCATGCAGTAAGACTATAGTTGTAGTGTCTTTCAGAGGTCCATGCAGTAAGACTATAGTTGTAGTGTCTTTCAGAGGTCCATGCAGTAAGACTATAGTTGTAGTGTCTTTCAGAGGTCCATGCAGTAAGACTATAGTTGTAATGTCTTTCAGAGGTCCATGCAGTAAGACTATAGTTGTAGTGTCTTTCAGAGGTCCATGCAGTAAGACTATAGTTGTAGTGTCTTTCAGAGGTCCATGCAGTAAGACTATAGTTGTAAGTGTCTTTCAGAGGTCCATGCAGTAAGACTATAGTTTGTAATGTCTTTCAGAGGTCCATGCAGTAAGACTATAGTTGTAGTGTCTTTCAGAGGTCCATGCAGTAAGACTATAGTTGTAATGTCTTTCAGAGGTCCATGCAGTAAGACTATAGTTGTAGTGTCTTTCAGAGGTCCATGCAGTAAGACTATAGTTGTAGTGTCTTTCAGAGGTCCATGCAGTAAGACTATAGTTGTAATGTCTTTCAGAGGTCCATGCAGTAAGACTATAGTTGTAGTGTCTTTCAGAGGTCCATGCAGTAAGACTATAGTTGTAGTGTCTTTCAGAGGTCCATGCAGTAAGACTATAGTTGTAGTGTCTTTCAGAGGTCCATGCAGTAAGACTATAGTTGTAATGTCTTTCAGAGGTCCATGCAGTAAGACTATAGTTGTAATGTCTTTCAGAGGTCCATGCAGTAAGACTATAGTTGTAGTGTCTTTCAGAGGTCCATGCAGTAAGACCATAGTTGTAATGTCTTTCAGAGGTCCATGCAGTAAGACCATAGTTGTAATGTCTTTCAGAGGTCCATGCAGTAAGACTATAGTTGTAATGTCTTTCAGAGGTCCATGCAGTAAGACTATAGTTGTAATGTCTTTCAGAGGTCCATGCAGTAAGACTATAGTTGTAGTGTCTTTCAGAGGTCCATGCAGTAAGACTATAGTTGTAGTGTCTTTCAGAGGTCCATGCAGTAAGACTATAGTTGTAGTGTCTTTCAGAGGTCCATGCAGTAAGGACTATAGTTGTAGTGTCTTTTCAGAGGTCCATGCAGTAAGACTATAGTTGTAGTGTCTTTCAGAGGTCCATGCAGTAAGACCATAGTTGTAGTGTCTTTCAGAGGTCCATGCAGTAAGACTATAGTTGTAGTGTCTTTCAGAGGTCCATGCAGTAAGACTATAGTTGTAGTGTCTTTCAGAGGTCCATGCAGTAAGACTATAGTTGTAGTGTCTTTCAGAGGTCCATGCAGTAAGACTATAGTTGTAGTGTCTTTCAGAGGTCCATGCAGTAAGACTATAGTTGTAGTGTCTTTCAGAGGTCCATGCAGTAAGACTATAGTTGTAATGTCTTTCAGAGTCCATGCAGTAAGACTATAGTTGTAGTGTCTTTCAGAGGTCCATGCAGTAAGACTATAGTTGTAATGTCTTTCAGAGGTCCATGCAGTAAGACTATAGTTGTAGTGTCTTTCAGAGGTCCATGCAGTAAGACTATAGTTGTAAGTGTCTTTCAGAGGTCCATGCAGTAAGACTATAGTTGTAGTGTCTTTCAGAGGTCCATGCAGTAAGACTATAGTTGTAGTGTCTTTCAGAGGTCCATGCAGTAAGACTATAGTTGTAGTGTCTTTCAGAGGTCCATGCAGTAAGACTATAGTTGTAGTGTCTTTCAGAGGTCCATGCAGTAAGACTATAGTTGTAGTGTCTTTCAGAGGTCCATGCAGTAAGACTATAGTTGTAGTGTCTTTCAGAGGTCCATGCAGTAAGACTATAGTTGTAGTGTCTTTCAGAGGTCCATGCAGTAAGACTATAGTTGTAGTGTCTTTCAGAGGTCCATGCAGTAAGACTATAGTTGTATGTCTTTCAGAGGTCCATGCAGTAAGACTATAGTTGTAGTGTCTTTCAGAGGTCCATGCAGTAAGACTATAGTTGTAGTGTCTTCAGAGGTCCATGCAGTAAGACTATAGTTGTAGTGTCTTTCAGAGGTCCATGCAGTAAGACTATAGTTGTAGTGTCTTTCAGAGGTCCATGCAGTAAGACTATAGTTGTAGTGTCTTTCAGAGGTCCATGCAGTAAGACTATAGTTGTAGTGTCTTTCAGAGGTCCATGCAGTAAGACTATAGTTGTAGTGTCTTTCAGAGGTCCATGCAGTAAGACTATAGTTGTAGTGTCTTTCAGAGGTCCATTGCAGTAAGACTATAGTTGTAGTGTCTTTCAGAGGTCCATGCAGTAAGACTATAGTTGTAGTGTCTTTCAGAGGTCCATGCAGTAAGACTATAGTTGTAGTGTCTTTCAGAGGTCCATGCAGTAAGACTATAGTTGTAGTGTCTTTCAGAGGTCCATGCAGTAAGACTATAGTTGTAGTGTTCTTTCAGAGGTCCATGCAGTAAGACTATAGTTGTAGTGTCTTTCAGAGGTCCATGCAGTAAGACTATAGTTGTATGTCTTTCAGAGGTCCATGCAGTAAGACTATAGGTTGTAGTGTCTTTCAGAGGTCCATGCAGTAAGACTATAGTTGTAGTGTCTTTCAGAGGTCCATGCAGTAAGACTATAGTTGTAGTGTCTTTCAGAGGTCCATGCAGTTAAGGACTATAGTTGTAGTGTCTTTCAGAGGTCCCATGCAGTAAGACTTCATAGTTGTAGTGTCTTTCAGAGGTCCATGCAGTAAGGACTATAGTTGTTAGTGTCTTTCAGAGGTCCATGTAGTTGTAGTGTCTTTCAGAGGTCCATGCAGTAAGACTATAGTTGTAGTGTCTTTCAGAGGTCCATGCAGTAAGACTATAGTTGTAGTGTCTTTCAGAGGTCCATGCAGTAAGACTATAGTTGTAGTGATCATTGTGTATCATGTTTGTACTTGTTAGGGCAAGTCGTGCCGTTACCATCATGCAGTAAAGAAGATGAGCCACCAGAGCGACCTGCAGTCAGTCCATGGTCTACAACAGGCCTGGGACATCGAGGACTTGGTGTCCCTGGGCAAACGTCTTCGTGCTTGTCCTTACTACGCTGCTCGTGAACTCCTGCACAGCTCCCACATCATTTTCTGTCCTTACAACTACCTGCTGGACCCCATGATCCGAGAGAGTGTGAGTCCTCCACTGACACTCATCACAGTGAACAGGAACAAGACATCTTTAGAAGGTCCTAGGGTTGGACGGTGTAGCGCTACTACTACTACTAGACTACCACCGTACTAATGAATCCAACACGGTACTATACTCTCTTTGAAAAGTACCGCTTCCCCATATTTTATTTTTACAGGCATGACGGTGTGTTGTCATTGCTGCTTTTAGGAGCAGAGGAGCATGTATGGCAGCGCACACACACAGAGTACTTCCAAGCAGACACAGTGTGTAGACAGAAAAGGGAAAATGGAAACATTTTGTTGTACAAAGTCAAGATAAAAGTGAAGTTATAGCACCGAAATATCCTCTGGAAGAGCTGCTTTAAGACATGCAGCTAACATCCATCCACAGTGTTTTAGCTACTTCTAAATCACTAATCCTGGTCTCCATGGCAATGAATAAAGTAAGTTACTTACAAGTAGCATTATCACTGCAGGAAGAGGAATAGCTAAACATGCTTCAGTACACAACGTAGGAGGAGACTGTAGCTTACCCCCGTCACAATGTAAACAAACGCCATGTGTGGATCTACACCTGACATCCACTGTAATGATACCAAGTACAAGATACAATACTACTCTGATTACATCAATATTTTTTATCGTCACAGGATCTTTTTTCCTTTTTTTTAAAATGTATATTATATTTATAAAGTCAGTAAGTTCGTCCCTGGACTTTGAATATGACCAATGTATGATCCTGGAACTACTTGGTATCAACATGATCCATACCTAAATGTGTGGTATCATCCAAAAGTCATGTCAAGTATCAAAGAAGAGAAGAATAAGTGATTATTACATTTGATCAGAAGTGTAGATAGAACATGTTAAAAGAGAAAATAAGCAGATATTAACAGTAAATGAACAAGTTGATTATGAATCCATTTTTACAGTTTGTCCCTCATAATGTGTAGAAAATATAAATGACAAAATATGTTATTGCAGACTAATTAGGAGTCTTTGTTTGTTTGTTTGTTTACTTCCTACTAAAAGACAAGTTGTCCAGTACGTTCAACATTTTATTGAAGGACTAAATGACAATAATAAACATATGTTTCATCAACACTAACATCTGTTGTTGCAATGAAGAGAATGATGTCATTGTGGTGCTGCTACCAAAACATTGTGGTGCTGCTACCAAAACATTGTGGTGCTGCTACTAAAACAT